>NW_005843304.1:125793-157796 GCF_000455745.1 Alligator sinensis
TTCAGCAGGGAATTAACTTATGAGTGATTTAGGACACTGAACAGGGTACAACATAAACGGAATTTTCAAGCAGTAGCTATTGGCCATTTTCTGAATATTAGTTCCTTGTAAGATGTCTTGATTTGGGAATCCAAAACTGAAGACTTCTAGAATCATTAGTTAGTTTTGTGGGCCACCCTTCTCTTTAATTACTTAAATGAAATTTTGAAAAATATTATGGATCTAGCATATAAAGTATGAGGCTTTTTTCCAAGACTACCATTTTTAAACTGAGACTGAAGAAAGCTACTGTACTGGTTTAGAGGAAAATACAATTTATTTTCCAGCAATAAACAAATACACATGTGTGCTACATATATGCGCACACACTACTTTTTCCTGCTTGAAGAAGTGTTTTGGATTGACAATCTAGTACACATCTGATCTGCCTACTGCTAAAATAAAAGGCTACATACTGGTGTCAAATTAAAAAGAAAGGAAATACAAAGCCAAAAAAAAAGAGAATTAAGTCTTTTTATTAAAAGGGGAGAAAGCCTCTCATCTTGGATCCAAGTACAAGGCAGTTGGGGAGGACAGGTGGCTGATGTAGCTCCAACTCTGGTCCCAACCCAAGCTCTGCTTCCCTCACCCACCCTGCTCCTCCTGCCATCTCCCCTCTGACACCACCTCTGTCTCCCTACTGCCTCTGTGCCATCCCCCACTGCTTGTTCTCCCTGCCCCTGACCTGTCCTTCCACAGTCTCTGCCCCCACCACCAACCCTCCAGCCAGACTCTGGCCCCACTGCAGCCCAGGGCACAGAGCACAGGGTTGCTCTGGCCCAGCCCAGTAACAGTGGCAGTGGGGCTCAACCAGAGCTGCCACTGCTATAACAGCTGCTGAGTAACTGGGGCTGGGGCCACAGCAACCACATGCTCTATGCCCTGGGATGGAGTGGGGCCAGAATCATGCTGGAGCTGGTACCAGATGGTAATTACCATATCACCCTTCTCTTTGCATTTCTCCACTTTGTCCCCCATTTCCATTGCATCATTTGTAAGCTATTTTTCTATACTTTCAGGGTTTTCATGACCTATTCCCACCATACCTATGATCTGATCTCTTATTTAGTGGAAAAAAGGTGACTCCCACCTCCATTTGGCCCATGATGCCAACCTCACTGATAACTTGTTACATTTCCAAACAAACCCCTCCATACGTTTTTCCCCATGCTGCCACTCACGGTTGAGTGGAGCTCCTTGTAAACATGCACAAAGCCATTTCACTTTTCTCCTTCCAAAGTCTCCTTAAAAAACTCTTCTTACATCTTCAAACAAGGATGTGATAGACCATTGGTGTGCTACAACCATTGTCTGTCATGGTGACCAACTCTGCTTCATTGTAATCCTCTGTCTGTCTGTATCCATCTACTGTTTTAGTTGTCAGCTTTATGGGATAGGGACCAACATTTTGTTCTGTGTCTGTATAATGCCTACCACAGTGGATCCATGACAAGGGCTTCTTGGTGCTAACACAATGAATAATTATAACAACCACCTTTGGGGTCGCTTCCCATAGCTAACTATGAATGTTCCTGCCTCCCCAGTTGGTACACTTGGACTCAGAGGCTGCATCCACACGAGCAAGCACGTGTCTGTTGTGACGTCTCAAAGCACTTTGAGATGCCGCAAGGGGCATGCCACAAATTAAAAAATGTTCCCTGCAGTGCAGACTCTAAGTTTGATACTGAGGAATCCTGATATCAAAAGAAAACACACTGAAAAAAGTGGCACAGGGAGTGCTCCCCAAAGCAACTGGAGGCTGGGTCTCCTTGGAGGAGACTCTCTAGCACCCAGCCAGAGCATCTCTATGCCTGCAGTATGCGCCTGCTGCTCCACCATGCTGCTTCAGCATACTGGCGGAAATAGAAGTGGGGCAAGGCTGCAGCAGTGGCTCAGACCCAGGCTCTGTCCCTGGTAAGCAGGGACATTGGGGTGGGAGGGATTGTGTGGGGGTGGGGAGACTCTGTGGGAGGGGAAGGGTCCCTGCCTGCCCCCCCACCAGCAGTAGCAGCAGCAGTAGCAGCCAGCAGTGGGCCCTTGAGGCACTCCTGGCCTGCTGCAGGCAGGGCCCCCCTGCTGACACATGGCACCACCTGAGACCCGGGGGCTACACATGACACACACAGCCGGCCCGGCCCACTGGCACATGCCTTTGGGTGGGGGGGCGAGGGGTTTGTGAGGGAAAACCCCTTCCCTCCTACCCCCTAAAATCTCACAACCCACATGCCCAGCCACCAGACAAGATGGAACCTGCTGGCAGGAGCCATGGCTGCAGGGGCAGCTGCCACAATCCAGCCCTGCCCCATGTGCACACCAGTGCTGGGACATGTGGCCCCAGCCTGGAGGGGCTTCTGATCCCAGTAACCACTTAGGGATTGTGATGGGCTGGGGGGAGAGGTAGAGGTGGCAGCAGGGGTGGGTGATGGGCAAGGGGGGTATTGCCCAACTGATCTCTCTCTATATATAGTGGTGTTTCACTTTAATCATGGAAGAATGTGGGTTTGGGGTATTTTAATGAGAGAACCCATTGTGTTTGGCAGGTTTTCTTATCAAAGAATTTGCAATTTTTAAACGGAATACCAGGATCCCTGCTAGTGAGGCAAGTGGCAGGACCCAGGCAGAGATGCCTGCCCAGGGCCAGCACCAGGGGCCACTTGGGGCCAGGCAGACACACTTCAACAGTTCAAAGCAGACCACTACAATAAGCACATCCTCCAGGTGGTAACTACCCAGATGGCAGAATGGGGGCACCAGAAGACATGATAGCAGTGCCACAGAAAGGCCAGCTGTGCAGCCACGGCCCATTAGCAGCTGGCCCAGAGGTGCAAGTGGCTCCACTGTAGTGCCCATATCACAGCCCAGGCAGCTGTGCAGTCCCCGTCTAGCAGGTATGAAGCCATGGGGCCACAGATCCAAGGGGCCGGATGCTGTTGCAGGTGGCAGCAGGTCACAGCCAGGCAGCAGCTCCCTCTGCCAGAATGGTGCAGTAGGTAGAGGGTTCAGGGGTCACTCTAAGTTAGGGGTGCTTCAGCAGTCCAGCTGGCACAAGGGGCTAGTCTCCACCAGTACCAACTGGCCAGGTCTCAGAAGCTTCTGAGGGCAAGTAGCCCTGAGCTGCTCACCAGGGCAGTTTTTTATATTGCTGGCCCAGCCGCTAACTCCCCCTGGCTGAAGATCCAGGAGAAGCTGGGCAGGGTCAGTTTGTCCCAAGTGGCATAATTTGCCCCACACCAAAGTGCGCGTTCAGACGCATGCTGAGGTACAAATCTCCAGCACAACTTTGTGCCACTGCTACTTGAGCTGCTACAAGTGCACATGCCCGAGTGTGTGGACACACCCAGAGTTTACAACCCACAGTTCAATTTTGCATCTCTACATCAAGAAGCATCAAGCCCTCTTTTAAAAAAGAAAAGAAAAGAACTGCTTAATAGGGCTGTGCAAAGCTTCGGTTGCTGATTCTAGTCAGCAGAGATTTGGCCTGATTCAGTGGCCAAATCTCCAAATCCAAATCAAATCAGGAGATCCTTTAATCTCTCTGAATCGAATCCAAACCCTCTGAATTGATTCTGAGAGATTTGGAGAGATTCGATGATACAGACATAGACACAGCTTTAAATGTTTTTTCTACACACTGAGGTACCAGGAGGCTTGTGAACACTGAGATGGTGGGGCAGATGGAGTGTCCCAAGGGAATGTGTGTGTGTGGGAGGTGGGGCCCAGCACACTCAGCAGCAGACCTGGTAGTGGACCAGAAGCACTTCCGGTCCACTTCTGGGTCTGCTGCAGAGTGCACAGGGGAACCCCCTCCCCCCCTGGCTTGGTGACTGGTGCCTCCTGGGTCTGGGGGGGGGGGTAACTGGGGTCCCCCCGTGGCCGACTGCTGAGCTGGGGGGGGGGACCCAGAAGTGGACTGGAAGTACTTCTGGTCCACTTCTGGGGCTGCCACCAAACACGTCCTGTGGGACACTCTCCATCCACCCCACCATCTCAGCATTCATGAGCCATGCCTGGTACCTCGAGGTATGTAGAGAAAACATTTAAAACTGTGTCTATGACCGAATTGCTGATTCTCTGAATCAGCATTGAATCTTCAGATTTAGATTTAACTGAATCGAATCAGGACAGTGATCTGAATCAACAAATCGTATTACTGTCCCCTGAATCAGGCCGAATCCAAATCCAAATCGAATACAGCCTACTTCGCACACCCCTACTGCTTACCATTTTCCTCAATAGTTCTTACCTTCCTGTCTTCTGATACTTGTCAGTTATTCTGCCAAGTTTTTATAATACTGTCCTATTTGTGTAACTGACTTGTTCCTTTTTTGGCATTCTCATCATTTTGATGTAACACTGGTACATTTTGCCAGGAGGAAAAACGTTTTCTAGTAATTGTAACAATTTCTTTTCACTGCACTCTGCTCCTAGTGTTCTAATCCCCTTGGAAGATTTTTTTGCATTGTTTTTAAACCTGCAGAGAGTATGAGCATTTGAACATCACTGTTTCTGAGATATAACATATTAGGCAAATAAATCATTTATATTTAAATGATAGTGTGCCATTATTTATCCTAAAAATATAAGGAAAACATACCAAGAGCCAATGCTTGATACTTATTTGAAAGATGTATCAAAATCATTGTTTCAGGTTTCTCTCCATGCAGGAAGTGCAGTCAACACAATTCTACAAATGAATACATACTAATAAAAGTAGTGTTGTTTATTCATGTTCAGTAAAATTATGTTATATACATTTTAAACAAGATGTAAATGCCAGCTTTCTGAATAGAAAACCCTGCATGGAATGTAAGAGCAAAAGAATAATTTACAACCTTCATTTTAATGCCCCACTGAATATCTTGCCTAAAAAAAATAGGAGCTAGATTTTCTCCCTCTCTGTCCTTTAAAACGATGTGTGTGTCTGAGAGACAAGATTGCAATGTTACTGCCAATTCTATAATACACAGTCTCGTACACTAGAAATCAGTATGGAACACTGCACTCACATCTCCTGTAACTTTTTACAGCCTTTAAATTGCCAGTCTTCTGACTACATTTCTTCAAACAATATTGCCATCTGACTGATATCAATCAAAGTGTTGCCCTTTGATGTCAGAACTCACAGAGTCATCCCACTGGACTGAATTCTGATTGCCTCCGTATTCATAAAAGTAAATGTGATTCGCTTTTAGATCGTAGCTATGAGTTGCATGTATTTAATAAAAGCAATACTGGCTCCTGATTTGGGGAGAGTAATGCCAAAATATTACCCTTGGTCACGTCTGCCCCAGGGAAGCTGCTTCTTTTTTTTTTGTACTCTATTTTGTTACTCTTCATGGATCTAAGCAAGTTTGTAGCAGGACAGTATGCTGTTGATCATAAAAATGCAAAAGTTTAACCTCTGATTTCAGGTTAGATCTGCTATGGACCAAACCAGCTCACAAATCTCCCACCTGCTGCAAGTACTGCAGAGAAGGAGCTGTACACAGTAAACATTCCCTGTGCTATTTTCTAGCTCTCTGTGATAGAGCAGATTCCATCACCTATTTTTTTCCTTCTTTTAATTGAGTGTTTGTTGAAGCATGACTCAAAGATAGGAGCACTTGCTCAGTAATAAAAATTGGAGCTCAAACTCTGTTGCTTAACTCAGACAAGGAAAAAAATTGCAGGGCCCGGGGAGCACGGCTGGAGGTTCCAACTGGAGACATCCAAAATTCTGGTCATGATGAGTGCTGCAGACACCTAGATAAGGTGGAGGTGGAGAGGGGTGGGGCAGCTGACAAGAAGGTGTCACAGCAGGCATTCATCTGTGAAATTGTGCTGAAAATTAGACTCATAAGGGGAATTCTTGGAGAGTCTTGCTTTTTGCATTTATATTTTTTCCTGCACCTCACTGTCCCCATCTCCTCTTCCCTTCTGATGTCCCCATGGCTTTCACAAAACTATACCTCCTTCTCCCTTGTTCTAAACAAAGAAATACAATCTATAGAGGTAACACATATCAGTACTGTACCAAACCCCACCCTTATATTCTGCCTACAGTGTTTCTTTTTGTCCGGCTCCAGTGTTGCCAGTTTTGCTATTCTTCTGCCTTTAAATCCTCTCTTCAACCAAATTCCTCTCCTTCAGGAATCAGTTACTTTACAAAGCACCAAGTCTTTTCTTCTGCAGCCTGTTTACGTACTGTACAAGAAATGGCCATGCATATGCCGCCTGGGAGCCCTCCAGCTGCTCCCATACACAGCTGGGATGGAATCCCTGAGCTCTCAAAAAGTCTCATTGCAAGAAAGTGCATGTCTCCCCTATTCAAGAACCACATGCACAAATCGCCAAAATCCTGGCTGTAAAAGCAAGCTCTGACTGATCTTCTTTATTTAAAGGGGCTCTTTGGAAATTTCTGCGGGTCACTCTCATCCACATTTACACTATGGCTCCCATCAAAGCATCCAGAATCTGAAATCTTCAGCTACTTATATGCAGCACATTTTGGTTTTAGTTCAGGCTAATGGAATGGTTACTAAGAAATCAGACAGGCAATTCTAAAATTAGATGTAGCCATGACCTACAAAATAAAGGCAAGTCATGCAAGATGTATGACAGTCTTGTGTTGGTGGATTAAAATGAGAAACCTGGGTAGATGTACTGGCTTGCAAAGCTCTCTTTATACAGACAAACCATTCTCTTTATACAGAACAAGGCTTGTGCCTTGTTCTGGCCACTACCACTTCAGAACATGTTGATCTGCTCCTGAAGAACTAGCGTATTTCTACATTGCTTCCAAAGTGCTCCTCTCAACCAAGCCCCATCCACCGACTATGACTCCACACACACCAGGTCTGGTAGCCAGTCAGTTAGCACAGGCTAAGGGAGTCCTCTACCACTACACATGAACACTCCAGAGAGAGATCAGAAGAGCAGCAGTGAAGAGAGCCCTCAGTGTGACTTTCTCACAAGAGATGGCATGTGTGGAGTAAAAGCAGTTAGGCAGGGCATGCTTGCACCTCAGGGAGGACTAGAGAAGCAACATAGACATATCCTGGAAACCCAGTACCTGAGGAGAATTGTTTTTTATTTTGGCTCTTACATGATAGCAGGTCAGAAATTATTTAAGCAGGACTGAAAAATAAGAGATATAGCATTGCCATAAGTAACAGCCAGAGCTGGGCAGGAAATAATGGCAACAACCTACCTGAGATTTAAGGAGCAAAAAAAGGGAATTCTCTGATTCTGTAGAGAAATCTGCTTTTTATATCATTTATAATTATATTTTATATTTATATTATTTAAAGATCCTGAATGGTCATTGCCCAGATATGTGCCCTAACCACAGGGCTATTGTTTTCCTAGGGTAAAGGAATTCTCCCTCACCCCTTACCCACCAACCCCACTCTTCCTCCCATTTCTATTGACTTTGACAAGAAATTCCATCATGAATCCCCGAATTTTCCTTGTCAAGAGAGAAACATTTGCTCCCACCAAAATTTTTTATTAAAAAAACAAAAACAAAAAACATTTCTTTGGAAAATTCCTGACCACTCTGGTAAGATGGCTGCATACAGGTCTCCATACCTACTAACCTGGGTTTAATAGCAAGCTTCCTGATGATTGAAAGTTCCCTAGAGCTTAACTGTTGTGGTGTTTAATAGAGCTATGTGAAGCTTCGGTCTCTGATTCAATCTGGAGGAGATATGGCCCAATTTGGCAGCCGAATCCCCAAATCCGAATCTAATCAGGAGACCTTCTAATCTCTCCAAACCAAATTGGAAGCCTCCAAATCAATTTGGAGAGATTCGGAGAGATTCGATGATTCAACCATAAACACAGCATTATTTGTTTTTTCTACATACCTCAAAGTACCAGGCACGGATTGTGAATGCTGAGACGGTGGGGCGGATGGAGCATCCCACAAAAGCGCAGAGGGGTCCCCCACGTGCTCAGTGGCAGACTCAGAAGTGGACCAAAAGTAGCCGTGCTCCCATGGGATCTTCCATCCACCCCACCATCTCAGCGTTCACGAGCCACGCTTGGTACCTTGAGGTACATAGAAAAACCATATAAAGCTGTGTCTATGGCTGAATCACTGATTCTCCAAATCAGAATCAAATCTTCAGGTTCAGATTCAGCTGAATTGAATTGGGACAGTGATCCAAATCAGGCTAAATCCGAATTGAATACTGCTCGCTTCGCACACCTCTAGCATTTAAAAATGTAGAGTGCATCGTTTGAAGTAGGCAGACTAGTTAAAAACTTATGAAAGAAAACTTAGAATCATAGAATTATAGACAATTAAGGTTGGAAGGGACCTCAGGAGGCCATCTAGTCCAACTCCCTGTTCAAAACAGGACCATCCCCAACTAGATCATTCCAGCCAAAGCTTTGGCTAGCCAGCTCTTAAAAACCTCCAAGGATAGAGATCTTACAACCTCCCTAGATAACTTGTTCCAGTGTTTTACTACCCTCCTAGTGAGAAAATTCTTCCTAATATCTAACCTAAATTTCCCTTGCTACAACTTGAGACCATTTCTCCTTGTTCTGTTATCTGTCACCACTGAGAACGGTCTATCTCCATCCTCTTTTGAACCCCACTTCAGGTAGGTGAGGGCTGCTATTAAAACCCCCCTCAGTCTTCTCTAGCCTAAATAAGCCCGGTCCCCTCAGCCTCTCCTCATAAGACATGTGTCCCAGCCCCCTCACCATTTTTTTTGCCCTCTGCTGGATTCTCTCCAATTTGTCCACATCCTTTCTCTAGTGCCCTAACCCCGCCCCCCCCAACTGAACACAGTACTCCAGATGTGGCCTCACCAGTGCTGAATAGAGGGGAATAATCACTTCCCTTGACCTGCTGGCAACACTCCTACCAATGCAGCCCAGTATGCCATCAGCCTTCTTGGCAACAAGGGAACAAGGGCACACTGCTGGCTCATACTGTTTATTGTCCACTGTAACCCCCAGGTCCTTTTCTGCAGAGCTGCTGCCCAGACAGTCCCCCCGCCCCCCCAACCCCATCCCCAACCTATACAGGTGCATGGATTTGTTCTGCCCTAAGTGCAGGACTTTGTACTTGTCCTTGTTGAACCTCATGAGATTCCTTTTGGCCCAATCCTCCAATTTGTTTAGGTCACTCTTAATCCTAGCCCTACCCTTCAGTATATCTATTACTCTCCCAGCTTGATGTCATCTGCAGACTTACAGAGGGTGCACTTTAAGCCATCTTCCAGTCCATTGAAGAAGACATCAAACAAAACCAGCCCCAGGACCAATCCCTGGGGCACTCCACTTGATACTAGCTGTCAACTAGACATGGAGCCATTGATTACTACTCTCTGAGCCCAGTCCTCCAGCCAGATTTTTATCCACAGTCCATTCATCCAGCCCATACTTCCCTAGTTTGTCTACTAGAATGTTGTGGGAGACCATATCAAAAGTCTTCCTAAAATCAAGGTACACCACATGCACTGGTCTCCCCACAATCACAGAGCCAGTCACCTTGTCATAGAAAGCAATCAGGTTGGTCAGGCATGACTTACCCCTGGTGAATCCATGCTGACTCTTCCTAATCACCTTATGCTCCTCCAAGGGCTTAGAAATGGATTCTTTGAGGACCTGCTCCATGATTTTTCCAGGGACTGAGGTAAGGCTGACCAGTCTGTAGTCCCCTGGATGCTCCTTTTTCCCATTCTTAAATATGGGCATTGTGTTTGCCCTTTTCTAATCATCCGGGACCTCTTCTAATTGCCATGAGTTTTCAAAGATGATGGCCAATGGCTCTGCAATCACAGTAGCCAACTCCCTCAGCATCCTCAGGTGCATCCCATCTAGCCCCATGGACTTGTACACGTCCAGCTTTCCTAAATAGTCCCTAACCTGTTCTTTCACCATTGAGGGCTGCCCACCTCCTCCCCAAACTGTGCTGTCTGATGCAGTAGTCTGGGAGCTGACCTTGCGTGTGAAGACTAAAGCAAAAGAGGCACTGAGCACTTCAGCCTTTTGCACCAAAATTTACACCAAATGATCTACACATTATTACTAAAAGGGACTGTAATGTAACCCATATTGCCATATCCTTTTGTAATGGGGACCTTATGCCATTACTAGGGAGATGACAAGCATTCAGAGCCTTCCCTTGCTTCTCCCCCTGCCCCTCCCACCGTACCCCACGATGATGTGGGCATGGCCTCCCTTGTTTGTTCCTATATCAACATCTCCCTGTCTCTTGCTTCACTCTGTGCTCACTCCCTGTCACTCCAGGCACACACACACACAAGCATGCTCACTGACTTACCTGCAGCACCTGGTCAAAGCTAAGGGGCTTCCAGGTATTGCCGTGGTGAGGACCCAGGCCGAAGCAGCAGAAGCCCAGTAACTGCTGAGTGCAGACGCCGGTGGTGCTAATTACTCAGGGCCGAAGCAAAGGGGTCAGGTGACCTGCTGCAACAATATGTGAGGCTCAGGCTGGCTGGGCCAGAGGGGAGAAGGAGGAGAGAGTAGCAGAGGGAGCCCAAAGGGAAGGAATTCCAGAAGCTACAGCAGATGGCTGGTGTTAGTGCCAAGGAGTAAACTGGAAGCAGTGGCCAAAAAAGAATGACAGAAGGCATCACACAAAGGAACCCACAAAGTGCCCAGACTTACATGTTTGTTCTCCTTTACTTTTGATGGGGATTCTGATGTAACTGCCTTGGTGAAGTGAGCCCTAGTGGAGCACATGTGCCCAGAATCAGACTGCTGCTCATGACTACAGCTGAGTCTTGACTCTGAGAAGTGGGCTGAAGTAGAGAGAAGTGCACATGCTTACTGTGCAGTAAAACTTGCTAATCATGAGTAAATTTGCTACCCGCAAGTAGCAAATTTACTTGCAATTACTAACTGCAGTAGCACTCGTGTAGCTCCTGACCAGAAGCAAATCTTCTCCCAGTCAGCTAGCCACCAAGGGGTGGGAGATTGCTCGCTGCCTCCAGGAGTTGTCAGGGCAGGCTCCACCACCAGAGTCTGGATGGGGACTATGTCCTCCTGCCCCAGCAGCAGGGAGCTCTAAGCCCTGCCCCCTTGCCCCCGCTCTGAGATTGTGATCAGGGAGAGGAGGGCTGGGAGATCCTTATTACCCAGCACCAGCTCTGTAATTGTGGGACCAGCACTGGGAAATCCCTATCTCTCATCCCAAGTTCTCGGATCACAGAGCTGGTGCTGGGAGATAATGATCTCCCAGCATCAGCCCCACAGCCCTGTAGCTGGGAGCTCCCTGCTAGAGAGGCCTGAGGAGCTTGTTCCCTGCTCAGCTCCATGAGTGCAGAGCTGGGAAGGAACAGATTCCCTAGCCTGTTCCCCGCCCAGCTCCACACTCACAGAGCTGAACAGAGAACAAGCTCCCCAGCCTGTTCCCCACCCAGCTCCATGGTCATGGAGCTGAGCAGGTAACAGGCTCTTCAACCCCCAAGATCATGGAGTGGAGGCTGGGAACAGTCCCAGTCATTGTCCCTGCCCCAGCAGCAGGCAGTTACCCAAGGGCAGGAAGCAATGTCCCAGCTCTGGCCTGGTGCTCCTGCCAGCCCCTGAGCTAGCACCCATGGAGATCCTAGACATCCCCTAGGTGGCAGCACAGGCCCACTGCAGGGCCTCAGGAAATGAGACTAGTTTGCTGCCATTAGCAGCAAATCTGCTCCCCCTTCCCTGCACATGTGGATGCCTGCCTGGGAGCATTTAACACATGTAGACTCCTGCCTGAGAGCATCTACTTATGAGTAGTTTACTCATGAGTAAACTGCTCCCGGATCTAATGTACATGTAGATACACCCAGAGAGTAGGCAGGAAATGCCAGGTAAGGGGGCAAAGGACTGGCTCTGAGGTCAGCCAGGAAATGCCTGGTGAGATGGATAAACAGCAACACTGAGTGGCTTGGCAGCTGTGAGCCTGGGACAGGCCATGAAGCCTGTAGCCCTGAATAGTGGGCCCAGAGCCACTAGGTACAGCTAGAGTAACAGTGGACAAGGGCAGGCAGTGTGGACCCCTGTCCAGACAAGAACTAAATACCTAGCAGCCAGTTCCACCAGGGAGACTGTCTCTAATCAGCATATTCCATCAAGTCATGGCAGGCAAGACCACTGACAGTAACAAATCTGTGGTTGGAGTGAGATGACCGGTGTAAGAAGGCCTGAGGGTTAGCACACAAGCCTCTGTGCCTAGGCAAAGATACACCTTTCCCTTCAAATGAAATGTATTCTCTACTAACTCTATAGGCCCTACCATTTGCAACAGTTCTTTTTCACTGTATTAAATTTACTTCAGTAACTGCTCTGAAGACACTTATGGTAGGATGCTCAGGATTGGCCTAATGCTGAAATTTAAACCAATTAAAACTCAATCATTCAAATCTGTGAAAACAATTAAAGTTTCATCATTGATTTCAGTGGGCGCAGATTGAAACAAAAACTAAGTATTTTGGAAGATCTCACCCTCAAAATACAATAAAGAATATTATTTGAAATAAAACTGTCAGAAAAGAAAAGCAAAACAGAACAGCCTTGTATGCTCTGTTCAGCTTGTCCACAGTCTTTTAGATAAGTAAGTTTTTAACTGTTCATGTTGACTTGATCATTGAATGTTATTTACCTCTGTCACAATACCTATCCCAGCATTCTCCTCTCTTTATTCTTAGGCTGTCTCTAAACAAGTACAGTTCCCATAGTCTATGTTTCTGTTTGTGTCTCATGAAAATGTGTGTCCTCTGCTCTCCTTAGCTTGTATAATGGTTGCACTCTCGATCCATCACTGCTGCTAATACTTATTTTCCTGGCACATCAGAGCAGAGCAGTGGTTTCTTAGGATGGTTCATTTTTCCAGGAAGGGTATATTAACGATGCGCCACAAACTCCCTAAACCTGGCATTCATTTCTAGCCATTAAAGACAGTTTTGCGCTCTTTAGATAACCTTACATCTCTGAGGGGAAAAGAATTAATTTTTATCAAATCTATCTTGAGCACTCCTGGCATAACTACCTACACCATTCCCTGTACTTCAAGCAGTCTACTGATTTATCATCTATAGATATAGATATAAAAAGTCAGGATGACTTGCAAAAATGATTTGTTTTAATTTTAGCCATCCAAATTGATCATTGTGAGTTATAATGGGATACAGACAGTTTCTATACCTTGTGAACTGCTGTCTATTTTTGTGGGCAGAAATAGACATCTATAGGTACCAACAAACATTTCAAGCCCTTTAAAATTATAGTTCTTTAAAGCTGCTACTATTTCATCTGTCCACCCTAGTCTACTCTCAGTGGAAGCCAAATTGCTGTAACTTCTACCAGTTTCATTCAGGTTTAAAGTTACAGTAGTATAGATCCACTATACCAGTGTAGGAGTAGATAGATAAAAGTTACATCATTTCAGTTTATGTGCACTCTCAATTTGTAAGTCCTTCTCCAGTTTCAAACAGTTTAGGTGTCACATTTGACCACAGCCTATGAACATTCACAGTCTCAGCTTCCATCTTTGTGCCAATTAAATATCCCTTCCCCTGATTCTCACCAAGCAGTGAGTCCTCACCTGAGCTGCACATGCTTTTTTAAATCATACTTAAGGAGCCACTTCAGAGTCCTCAGAACAGTTTTTATTTCAGTCTACTCTCTAAATGTTTTATAGTCACAATATACTCCTATTGGCCAGCTATATGAACAGATTAAATCTGTCTATGCTAGACATTCAGCGCATGACTATACTTCAGATCAGTCAAAACATGACATACCTCTATTATTTGGGATTTTATATCTGTATTAGCTTTACTCCTGAGCTTGCCTTTATGATCCACATTAAAAGCTATCTTGTCCTCCGAGTTATACTGTGTTAAGAAAGAAATGTCAATATTATCCTTTTACTTCCCCAGAAACCCATTCCTATATGCTAGTATAATTCTGTCCCACATGGAAACTTTGTATGTATTTACATCACAAATAACCATTGTAGTTCCTTTCTTCCTCCATTTACTAACTCAGTTGTATGCTCTGATTAAGTGAGTTTAAACATAGACACTAGAATGTATTTCAGGAATTGAGGTGAAATTCAGAGAAAAGGAACAGAATTTGGGCTCCTGCAAGATGTAACCTCATGTAAGACCAGCTGTGATAAAATAGCTCAACTTTCCATCACTAATCAAAATCCTGCTCTAATATTTAATTCAGACATACAAGCAATGTTTGTGCTTCTTAAAACCCATGAAAACTATTATGCTTATTGTATTAGGAAATGATGTGTTGCTTTCCATTTGAAAACACGAAATGGTTTTAATTCCAAAAAATCATTATACTTTTAGCTTTCCCAGGTTGTTCCCAGCTTACCCTGTCTCCTTTTTTATCCAGATCTATATCCTTCTAATCATAAACAAAAGAAACAGACAGATATAAACTCTCTAAATCCTTAGAACGTAACCAGATATATGAGGTGCATAACAGCTTGAAGGGCAGACCTTCTGAACAGAGACGGACAAGCAGCAGAAGTGGCTAAGAAAGCCCTGTAAAGTTTTATAGATTCATAGATGCTAGGGTTGAAAGGGACCTCAATGGATCATCAAGTCCAACCCCCTGCCTAGGCAGGAAAGTTAACTGTTATGTCTTACTTGCAAAAGATATGGTATTGGCTCTGCAATATTACAATTACTAATAGAACATTACCCCCAGTAAGTGTCACTGGGCGCGTCGACACAAGATGCTTAACTTCACATTAGCATAGTTTACTACGAAGTAAGCATATATAAATGCAAGTAGCAAATTTACTCGGGATTAGTAACAGTGCCATAGCGCTCGTGTAGATGTCTAACTGGGAGCAAAATCTGCTCCCAGTCAGACGTCCACCAGGGGTGGTGAGATAGCTCCCTGCTCCCTGGAGCTGCCTGCTGCTGGGGCAGGCTCTGCCACAGGAGCCCTGCTGGGGACTATGCTCTCCTGCCCCAAAAGCAGTGAGCTCCAAGCCACCTGCTCCCAGATCACGATTGGGGAGTGGGGGCTAGAAGATCCCGAACAGTCAAGAAGCTCAGACTGGGAGCTAAGGGCCTCCTAGCAGTAGTCCTGTGGTCATGGAGCCAGTGCTGGAAGCTCCCAGCTTGTGTGGGCTGGGAAGCTTGTCCAGCCTGGGGAGCTGCCCAGCTTGTTTCCCCCTCAGCTCTGCACTCATGGAGCTGGGCAGGGAACAAGATCCCCAGCCCCCACCAGCAGGGATCTTCCAGCCCCTGTTCCCCAACTGCAATTGCAGAACAGGGGCTGGGAACTTGTTCCCTGCCCCCTGATCATGGAGCAGGGGCTGGGAACAGGCTCTCCAGCCTCCACTCTGTGATCAGAATTGCAATCACAGAGCAGGGGCTGGGAAGTCCCTGCATGGGGACAGTTCCCCATCCATCCTGGAGCTGACTAGGACCTGCCTCTGACCGCGAAAGTTCCCAGCTAGCCCCAGGCAGCGTGGGGAAGCATGTGCAGCCTGGAGGTGCCTGAGTACTGTCCTGTTTTGAGCAGTCCCCAGCCAGCTCTGGGCTGCACATGCAGATTTCACCATACAGCCCTGCGCTGGCCAGGAACTGTCCCAGCCCCGTGCCCTGATTAAGTGATTGAGGAATGGGGTTTGAAAAGAGCTACAGGGGTGGGGCAGTCCCCAGCCCCCTGCCCCAATCCACCAGTGGGGCAGCTAGCTGCTAGCTACCCTACTGCCAGACTGGGGCAGGGGGCTGTGGCCTGCCCCTCCCCTGTAGCTCTTTCCAAGCCCCATGTCCCTGGTCAGGGAACCAGGACCAGGAGTTCCCTGCTGCCAGGTAGGGAGACATTGTCCCTGTCCCAGCAGAAGGCAGCCCCCCAGGGCCAAGGGACAGCTGTCTCCTGGACCAGTGCTCCCTGCCAACCTCTGAGCTAGCACCCAGGGGGAACCTGGAGCTCCCCCTGGTGGCAGCAGGGGGCCATTGCAGTGCTTCAGGAAACTGGGTGTAAATCTTCTACCTAATCCCCACATGTGTTGGTGCCTACCCAAAAGGGTTTACACAAGATTACTTTACACCACTGTAAATTTAGGCAGGATTAAATGCATGTGTAGACACATCCACTGTACACTAAACGTAGCGTTTTTTTCAGAAAAACCTGATGTTCTGAATATTCACCATTAAAAATCTGATGCCACTTTTTCTTGACCACCTTTTGGAACATTTATAGTCTGACTTCCTGAATTCCTTTTGTGATTCCAACTGGGTGAATATTCTTAATGTTCCATCATGAGCTGCTGTGTAGTTTAGCCATTCCATTAAAACTGCACCACCTACATAAATGATACATTTCATCGATACTGTAAGTGAAATAATTTGTAGGTATATAGGTGTGTGTGTGTGTATTTAAGCTTGCTCCCAAGAATCACAACCTTGATGTGGTGAAGAAGCTTGTGCACTACCTCTGACCTTGGGAGTAATGCCATCTGGAGTTTTGTACTCCTGGTCAGGTCACCCATGGCAGCAAGGTCAAGAGCAAGGTTGCCAGACTAATAGCAATCCAAAATAAAAATAAAAGTCCTCAGTGGTGGAGCAGGAGGATGATGAAGAATACTTCACAATGGCTGAAAGGGTAGAAGAATCATGGAAAATCAGAGTTTGAAGGAAACTCAGGAGGTCATCTAGTACATTACCCTGCTCAAAGCAGGACCATCCCCAATTAGATCATCCCAGCCAAGGCTTTTTCTAGCCGGGTCTTTAAAACCTCCAATGATGGAGATTCCACAACCTCTCTGGGTAAACTCTTCCAGTGTTTAACTACCCTTCTAATGAGAGAGTTTTTGCTAATATCTAACCTTAACTTCCCTTGCTGCAACTTAAGACTGTTGCCCCTTGTTCTGTCATCTGCTACAACTAAAAACAATCTAGCTCCATCCTCTTTGGAACCACCTTTCAGGTACTTGAAGGCTGCTATTAAATCCCATCTCAGTCTTCTCTTCTCTAGACTAAATAAGTCCCATTCCTTCAGCCTCTCCTCCAAAGTCATGTGCCCCAGCCCCCTAAACATTTATGTTGCCCTCTGCTGGACTCTCTCCAATTTCCCCACATCCTTTCTATAGTGGGGGGGATGGGGCAAAACTGGACACAGTACTCCAGATGTGGCTTCAACAGTGCTGAATAAAGGGGGAAAATCACTTCTCCTGATCTGCTGGCAACACTCCTACCAATGAAGCCCAGTCTGCCATTAGCTGTCTTGGCAACAAGAGGACACTGTTGGTTCGTATTCAGGTTATTGTCCGCTGAAACCCACAGGTTCTTTTCTGAAAAGCTGCTACCTAGTGAGTATCCCAGTCTGTACCGGTGTGAGGTTTGACCTAGAAACTACTATGCAAAGCCCAAGCAAAAGTGAATGTTATGTGACAAATGCCCATCTGCAATGATAAGGAGGAGACAGTTTTAGATAAAGGAGGCTTGAAAACAAAAGCAGAATCAGAGGACTGGGTCAAAGAGCTCATTAAAATACTAAAAATCACGCCCCTAGGTGGGGAGAAAGTATGCTAATGAAACATACATGTATGTAAATGAGATACATAGCTAAATACATAGCTAAAACACATGCTCAGTAAAGAACTCCTTGCGTCACTCCTTTATAACCAATTAGCAAACAAGAATGCTTATGAAGGTCTAAAACCCCTGTATAAAAGATGCTTAGAATTACAAATCTGTGTGCTTGTTACGTGAAATTATTCCGCTTGCACCTTTTATTGCTAGCAATAAATTTATTGGCCTTTGCATACCGGGCACGATCCCAGACTTGAGCTGGGGCTCAACAGTTTTGGCACCCCAGATGGGACTGCCTTAGATAAGGCTTTGCCCGGACTACCTGATGACCAGAGAGCCGCTCCTCCGGAACGAACATCAGGCGTGCCCCGGGATCTCTTTTCCCGGGGAGACTTTTGCTTCAGGGGGAGCTGGATCACTGAGGCGGCAGTAGCCTAACGGTGCAACGCCATAGAGTGAAAGTACCAGTAACAGGCACCTGGGTGAGAGGGTAGAAAGGGCATAAGGCCTACCGTCAGGTTATCCAAGAAAGGGAATCTGCTATTGTTTATGTGGGTAAAGCATGTGTGTGCATGAGAACAAGATGTGATATTGTATTAATTAATGGATATTGGATTCAACCTATGGTGCCTTATATTAATCGCTGTTTCTGTAATGTAACCACTATTGTTACTTGTGATCTTAAGTTTACTGTACCTATATGGACCATACAACATTTGAATGCCTACCCTGAGCTCTACAAAGAGGTGTCCCCCATTTTACTAGGAATGGGTCTCATCACCATTAAGGAACTATTAACTCATCCCTCCTTACGAGCTGAACTGCAAAGACTCAAAGCTTTGGGAGAGAATGGCAAACTCGAGATTCAACACCACAATCAGGAAATCTCTAAGCTAGCAGCTACAGTTAAAAATGCAGGCCATCACTCCTGGTGGGAGGTTTTGTTTGGGTGGAGCCCCAATGCAACAGGTCTTTTAAATGTCATGCTTCACCCCATTGTAGTAATCATTAGTTTTCAAATTATACTAGTAATTAGTCTGATGCTACTAGTTTGCTGGATCCAGAGACTGATGCGACGATTGCAATGGATAGAAGGCCAGAACCAGTACCATGGAGCAAGAATGTGATGGGGATACTAGCTCAACGCAAGCACCCCATCAACGGGGGGAATTGTTACGTCTCAGCTCTGTATTCTTGGGGAACCCTGGTACAGGATGCAGTCTGTCTGACTCACAAAGGACTCACCCCCCTCCCCTCCTCTACCTAAACGAAACTGATTAAGATGCAGTGAGAGACGCACCTAAGACCCTCACCAGATAAGGGTGACGAGTGAATCAACTGCCCTAGGTCTCATTTACATGAGAGATGGAAAACAGAAAGCCTGAAGCAGAGACTGCAGTGAATTCTGGGACCAGAGAAGCAGGAGAGCGCTGCATGATGGGGAATCTGTGCTTCCAATGTTAATCAACCCATGTTCACACACACCCAGCTCAGCATTTATCAGACCAGTTCTAATCTGGATTTGCTAAGGACTTTTCCCCCCCCAGACACACACACACAGCTCTAAGTTTAATAGGCATCTCGGGCCGTACATTCCCCGGTCCCACTATGGGAGGCCTATTTAAACTTGATTGACTAAAACTCGGTTGCCGGGTTAGGGAATGCTGAGGCAAGAGACCGAGTCAGAGGGGGTATGGGCAACATTTGAACAATGGTTAAGGGTTCATCACAGCATCCAGCCTGCTGGAGCCCTAATCCCAGGTGTTGTCATATCTTTCCCGAGACGACTGGTGGGAGTCCTCTCCACAAAAGGTTATGAGCACCCCAATAATTGTTTTAAGTCTGTTAAAAGACTATAGTAAGATCTGGAAAAGTCATGCTAAGCTGAGGCTTGTGCACAACAAGTAAAAATCCAAAATCCTGATGCTGCAAGCTATCTATTGTTCCTGAAGAAACCATGAGATATCCCATCAGTATATCTGCCACCCATAGGAATCTCAAGCTGGCTCCCAAGTATTTGGGTTACTCCCTAATCTTAAGTGTTTCCTGATTATCAATCAGTTTCCTGAGATGGTCCAAACCAGATAACCCCTTGTCAATAGAAAAGACAATGATTTACACTACTGAGGGTGCTTCGAAGCAGCTAAACTGAGGGTATAAAAATCTGTAAGTGTGTGTGCTGCTAGAGGGAGAAGAGGAAGAGGAAAAGGAAGGAAAAGAAGTAGAAGCAGGAGGAAAGAAGGAGAAGAAGAAAACCCCTGTGCTGACACCATCCCCTGTCGTTCTTGGGACGCTGGAAGAACAGATCATCTCTCCCTTCAAGGATTGTGCTACAGACTGTGCCTGTCAGCTTTGCAGCCTGAGTACCGTGGACTAGGTGAGATCCCAGCGTTCTCTGTCTTCTTTCTAGGCATAAACTTCTGAACCTGAACTGTATCAGTTAAGCTTGAGCTAAGTTTCCCCAAATACTTAGTGAAACCAGGGTAGTATTGTCATTGTTGGTGTTTGTTTTTCTTTTGCATGTCTATTACTACTAGTACTATTATATATTTCATATGCTTAGCAATAAATAACTTTTATAGTCAAACTGGTAGTAATTGGGTATATTTTTCCTTCTCTGCTTCTCTTTCCTCCCGTGCTCTGCAGCAACGCTTCTTTTACCTATGCTAAAGATCCCTGTGAAGCCCAAATTATTGTGGGGTCTGCTCATCAAGAGGCCAAAGATTGGGACGTGCTGAGTTTGAAACACATAAGGGGATCAGCTTGTATAGGCTGATTGACCCAGTTTGACTCAGACGTGCCCTTATGAACTGAATGCTGGCCCATGAGGGTGTCAGCTGGACACCCAGCCGGATTCAGAGGGATTCTGTTTACCTGTGTGCTTGTGTCTGACTGCATTTTATTGTTGCTCTTATGAACTGATTCTTGGCATATGAGGGTGTCAGCCTGTCCATGCTGATCAGCCCGGCCAGGTCAGGCGTGTCACGTTAATTTGTGTGTGTTTGTGTGTATGACTGATTTGGTGACTGGAGGAACCCAGTCCCATTGAGATTGAGTCCTGCAAGATAGCTCCATTGGGGATGAGGGCTTGCAGAAGGGAGAAATACAGCTCCGTATAGTAACACAAGCAGCACATTGACAGAATCACCAAGACCCTAGAAACTATCCCTAATACATGAGCACACCCCAAAGTAATGGGCAAATTTGGTAACAGAGGGCACAAGTAGTGTTACAAGCAAAGGAATGGAACCTAGGTCAGGTGTGGCACTGTCCATTCATAATCCAAGACATGGAAGACATGATAGGATATTTCAGAGAGGAAAAGAGACTGTGGAGCTGCTAATGGAAGGTGCAGAAGAAAGACAGGTACGAGAAGAACTAGAAGAAACAAGGCAAAAGGCAGAAAGCTGGTTTAAAAGAAAAATGAGAGAGAAAGTGTTTTTAGCACAAGCATTATTGGTGGGAGAAAACAATGTAGTTCTGGTACTTTTCAGCTGGAGTGAAGATGGTGAAAAGAGAGTTAAAAACAGTGCAGGAAGAACATGGTACCTAGGTAGAGAAGCAGGAGGAGGTGTTGGAGGCAACAAGAAGATTTTATGAAGAGCTATAACAGAAGAGGGAAATGAACAGGAAGAAGATGATGGATCTGTCAGAAGAGACTGAAGAAGAAGTAGAGGAGGAGAAAGCAAAGAAGATGGAAGAAAAGATGAGCCTAAAGGAAGTGGAGAAGTGTTTAAAAACCTTTACAAGAGGGAAATCACCAGGAGTTGGCAGGCTACCTGTAGAATTTTACAAGAAGTTTTGGACATGGGTAGGAAGGGACATAGTGGAAGTTTTCAAGGAAATAGCCGAAATAGGAGAGGCAGGGAAGGATTTAACAAGAGGCACTGTTATCTTACTCTTCCTGAAAGGGGAGAAGGAACTCCTGAAGAACTGGAGACCAATTACACTCCTTAATATGGACTATAAGTTTATGGCCAAGACACAAGCTTTTAGGATAAGGAAAAACCTCTAGAAGATAATACATGAAGACAAAATATGTGCAGTACCAGGTAGAAGGATCTCTGAAGCAATCAGAGTGATCAGTAATACACTGCCCCACATCCAATAGAGGAAAACAAACAATTATATCAAACCTAGATTTGGAAAAAGCACATGACAGAGTGGATCGTGATTATATATTCCAAGTGTTAGGAAAAATGGGGTCCCTGGAGAAATTTAAATTCTGGATAAGGTTATTGTATAGACAAGCAGAGAGTCAAGTCGAAAATAATAGGCATCTAAGTGGGGTCTTTAAATCCAAAAAGGATTTGTGTGCAGCTTGGAACCATTAGCACAAAGAATAAGACAAGACAAGGTTATAAGCATAGTAATGATACTGGGAGGGAGAAAGATTAAATGTGTACTATACATGGATGATATAAATGTTGTAGTTTGAGACAGACTTTCAGTGGAAAGGGTTCTAAAGCATATATCAAGATATGGAGAAGTGATGGGGCCTAAACTAAATACATCAAAAAACACCATAATGGGAGTGAGAAACTGGAGGAACTTGGAGAACTTGGGCCTTCAAATAAAAAAGAAAGAAATCAGAGTGTTAGGGATCCTAATGGATGCCGAGGGAAAAGCATAGGAAAATGTGATGACAAGGATTATGGCAAATACTTGGGTATGGTCCAGAAGAACACTGTCCTTTGCTAGAAAATTGGTGGTTTTTAAGTCTGTACTAATGCCAATTATTCTACATATGGGAATTATATTCCCACTGACATGGCAGCAAATAGCAAAAGTACATGGGGAAATATGTTCTTATGGAATGCCAAAAGAGAAAGATTGGCTACAGCTGAATTGTACAAAGCAAGAGAGATGTGGGGACTGGAGCTGCCAGACTTAGGATGGTTCATTTATGCAGAATATGTAAGTGCAGTATGCAAGGCAGTAATCGAGGGAGATGGGAAAGCGGCACATATCACTCAATTTCATGCAGCCGCAATTTTGAGAAAATGGGGAGTATATCAGACCTCTTTGAAGAGTCCATGGGCATGGCAACTGCTGATTCATTATATCAGGATGGAAGGTTTCATCTTAAATTGATTTAAGCAGTGAGAGAGACAGGATGGCACGGGTGGGAAACTTCACAGAAGGACAAGTGAAGGAGGTGTGGGGAGCAGTGGTGGGTAAACAACTAAAAGGTGAACATGCTGACCTAGCATGGCTGGTTGTAAGAAATAACTTGCTGGTGAGAGAGTTGCAAAACAGATGAAGCTGGATGAACTCATCAAAGTGCCCAAGGGAGTTATGAGAGGAAGATGAAATGGTGGGACATGTTTCGAGAGTGTACATATTCAAAGGGGGTGTGGGAAAGGGTCCGCCACTCTCTGAGTGCCACCAAAATAAACCTTTTCTTAGCATGGGAGATGGTGCTATATGGACTCAAAGCAAAGGGACTGGAGGAAATGTTATTAAGGACTTTATTGGTAAGTGTTAAAACTAGTTTATCGAAAGTAAGAAACCTCTGGGTTTTTAAGGGGCTGGCTTTTACTGAAAGAGAGTGTCTGAAGTTGGGGCAGTATTAACTGAAATACTACATGGATTGTGACAAGGAAGAAGAGGCAGAGAAGAAGTGATGAGAAAAGGACTGAACACACTTGTTTCACTGAACCAACAGAGAGGACTGAAAGGAAGGACAGACAGTTTCAGGTGGTTACTGAGGTAATAGTTTTTCATGGGGTTCTGTATGAAGAAAAGATTTGTGTAAGGGGTTTTTGTGGGAAGTTGATATATGTTGTTTAAGGCTTTATTATACATAGTTGTATATTTTTGAACATATAATTATTTTTGCAATATGAAGTTTTGGTAAAATAAGGATGCTCATTATGTGACACTTTGTAAATGTAGTGATACGTTTGTTTTAAAAAAAATGTGTAAAAAAAAAAAAAGAGGGTTCTTATCAGAATGATTGCCTAATATGGGTCATGTGTTTTATAGTCATTCTCAGTGATAGCTGCATTTAATCAGCTTCATAGTTGGTTTCCATTACTGATCACATGCTGCTTTTAGCAGCAGTTTAATGACAATGGATTTAATGAGGTATCCTTGTATGCAAATGTAAGACAAGGAGCTTTTTTCCCCATGCTAATTGGGGAAAAATCATTCTCTTATATTTGAGTAAATATGGTATTTTTTTTTTTATATAGCAGGTGGTTGATTGAAAGAAATGCTGAAGATTTATCTTTCATTAGCTATTATGTTGTTTAAATTCTTTGAGCCCTATTGACTTGTTACTTATTACAGGGGGAAGAAGGAATTCTAAAATGAACAGAACTAGTCTGTTGACATATTTATAGGATGACATACTCAGATGTAACATTTAGAGTGGAGAAATTTCAGTCCATTTTTATTACCTAGGATAAGATAGTCATTTTAATGTCAAACTTGTAAATGTACTTTTATTGCTCTTAAGAAACAACAACATAAAATTATGTCATCTTTCATTAGTGTGCCTTTCATAATAATGTAGATACTGAAGGCTTTCATTGTTCATTGTTATATATATACTTTTAACTAGAATTTCTTAAGTTTTAGATATCCTTTTTCATTTTTCCTTGTAATTAAAAATATGCAACAATGTACAAAGGCCACTATACATATTTAGCCATGACATGATACACAAACTCATCTAATGTACAACGGTATTTTCAGATTAGTTTGAAAATACAGACTGTACAGTAGGGGTGTGCAAAGCGGGCCCTATTTGATTCGGATTCAGCCCGATTCAGGGACAGTGATTCAATTCGTTGATTTGGATCACTGCCCCTGATTTGATTTGGCCGAATCTGAATCTGAAGATTCAATGCTGATTCAGAGAACCAGCGATTCAGACATAGACACAGCTTTAAAAGTTTTTGCTACATACTTCGAGGTACCAGCACTGCTTGTGAATGTTGCAATGCTGGGGTGCATGGAGTATCCCACAGGAGTATGGGCGGGCCCTCCACGTACTCAGTGGTGAAGTACTTCTGGTCCACTTCTGGATCCACCGGGGAGCGCGTGCCCCCTCTCCCCATGCCCCCATGGCTCAGCAATTTGTCATGCGGGGACCCTGGGTGCCCCTCTCCAGACTGAGGAGGCACCAGTTGCCATGCTGTCAGGTTTGACCTAGAAACCACTACACATAGCCCAAGCAAAAGTCTCTGTTATGTAACTAATGCCCATCTGCAATGATAAGGAGGAGACAGTCTTAGATAAAGGATGCTTGAAAACAAAAGCAGAATCAGAGGACTAGGGCAAAGAGCTAATTTAAATACTAAAAATCACGCCCCTAGGTGGGGAGAAAGTATGCTAATGAAACATACATGTATGTAAATGAGATACATAGCTAAAACACAGGTATAGAGACATGCTCAGTAAAGAACTCCTTGCGTCACTCCTTTATAACCAATTAGCAAACAAGAATGCTTATGAAGGTCTAATACTCCTGTATAAAAGATGCTTAGAATTAAGAATCTGTGTGCTTGTTATGTGAAATTATTCCGCTTGCACCTTGTATTGCTAGCAATAAATCTTCTTTATACTTTCACCCCGGTATCTTTATTGGCTTTTGCATACCGGGCACGATCCCATGGGGCTCAACACCGGTGCATGGGATTGTCCTGTCCTATGTGCAGGACTGCACTTGTCCTTATTGAACCTCATGAGATTTCTTTTAGTTCAATCCTGCAATTTGTCTAGGTCTCTCTGGCTACGCCTACATAAGACACTGTGCAATTCAGTTGAAAAAGGCACTGAGTACGTCAGTCTTTTCTGTATCTTCCATCACTACATTGCCTCCCCCATTCAGTAAGGGACCCACACTTTCCCTGATCTTCCTTTTGTTACTGACATACT
Organism: Alligator sinensis; assembly: GCF_000455745.1. Lineage (NCBI taxonomy): Eukaryota > Metazoa > Chordata > Crocodylia > Alligatoridae > Alligator > Alligator sinensis. The sequence goes on from NW_005843304.1 coordinate 151,236, forward strand.
TGTAGAAACCCTTCTTGTTACCCTTCACGTCTCTTGCTTGCTGCAACTCCAGTGCACTTTGGTCTTCCTGACTTCATCCCTGCATGCCTGAGCAATACTCTTATACTCCTCCCTAGTTGTTTGTTCAAGTTTCCACTTATTATAAGCTTCCTTTTTGTGATTTAGCTTACTGAAGAGTTCCCTAATAAGCCAAGCTGGTCTTCTGCCATACTTGCTAGTCTTCTTGCACACAAGGATGGTTTGTTCCTGCACTCTCAGTAAGGCTTCTTTAAAGTATAGCCACCTCTCCTGGACTCCTCCCCCTTAGACTGCCTTCCCAGGGGATCCTGCCCAGGAGTTCCCTGAGTAAGTCAAAGTCTGCTTTTCTGAAGTCCAGGGTCCTTACTCTGCTGCTTTCCTTCCTTCCTTTCCTCAGGATTTTGAAATCAATCATATTCTGGCTACTGCTTCCCAAGTTGCCATCCACTTCTACATTCCCCATCAATTCTTCCCCATTTGCGAGCAGCAGGTCAAGAAGAGCACAGCCCCTAGTTGGCTGCTCTACCACTCACAACAGGAAGTTGTGCCCACCACTCTCCAAAACTTCCTGGATTGCCTGTGCACTGCTGTATTGCCCTCCCAGCAGATGTCAAGGTGATTGAAGTTCCCAATAAGAACCAGGGGGGTGCCCATAAGAACCATGAAAACTACAGCAGAATAGAAAGGCTGTCTAGGTTTTTCCTTGCTCTTCGATTAAGATTTCCTTCCAATAAAAAAACATGTTTTTGCTGATGCACAATGGCATCCCCACATTAAAAGAAGACATACTCAGATGTCGTCCTTTCAACAGCAGGTGCTACGGTGAATGGCAACTGGGGCAGCTCCTAGGTGATTACCAGAAGCCCCTACTGATAGACCTACACAAGCAATGATTGTACATTGGTCATTTTGTACTTGGAACTGATAGGTGCAATCATGATTGAGAAGGGCTGTTTAGGATCCACTCTGCTCACCCCATATGAATGGGACTAGAAAACTCAGGTGAACATTAACTCAGGTGTAAAAATTACTTTCAGTGAACAACTGTATACACTGTCAAGAAGCTCAAAAAGACTAGATTTTGTTTTATGAATCTGAAAGAGATGCTTTATTCAATTTTAATTGCTACAGGACTAATTAAACAATATATATTGATTATTTTTGCCTTGTTTGTTGTGGGGTTTTATATATACTTGATATAGCAAATAAATGCACACTCCAATAAAGTTTTTCTTTTTTTTCTTCAACCAAACTAAATAATCTAGCCCTAGGCCCTTATCTTATAAGTAAAGCTTCCAGTTTCTTTTTTACTTGAGAAAAATGTGTGTTCGGGCTGCAAGGAACCTCGTGAGCACTCAGAGAGCTTGTGGAATCTCCATCCTTGGAGGGTTTTAAGACCCAGCTAGACAAAGCCTTGGCTGGGATGATTTAATTGGGGATGGTCCTGCTTTGAGCAGGGGGTTGGACTAGATGACCTCCTGATGCCCCTTCCAGCCCTAATTTTTTATGATTCTATTATTTCTATTATTTCTATGATATGATCATTCTTCTTGGTGATTTCAATGCTAACATGGGCAGCATTTCTGAACTATAGAAAGGAACACTTGGAAAGAAAGGGATGGGGAAAGTCAGATTTCTTCTCCTGAGCAAGTGTTCAGAACGTGATTTCATCATCATGAACTCCTTATTCTGCCAAAGCAACAAATTTTAGACATCCTGGATACACCCCCAGTCATAACACCCAGCACCTGATTGACAATGTCATAGTGCTGGCCTGAGATTGTTACAATGTCCATATCACCAGAGCTTTACTAGCATAGATGACTGTTGGATGGGTCATCCTTTCATACATTCTGTCATGTCCATTCATATCACCCAAAATGACATAAATGAAAGGACCAACTAAGGAAGAGATTCAATATTGATTGCTTTACAGCCTACTAAAAGTGATTATATCTCCAGCAGGGCCCCAGCGAGAAACTCTCTGACCTCCCTGACGATCTTGACACCATTAATCACTGGAAGATCTTCAAGAAAGGCATCCATGAGGCATGCAAAAAAACTCTAGGCTCCTCCACAAAGAAACATCAGGACTAGTTCAATGAGAATGACAGGGAAACTCAAGCTCTCATTTACAGAAAAAGGAGAACCTTCAGTGATTCACAAAATGACATCAATTCCAAACAGAAATAAGAGATGTACCACCACATTAATGGCTAGACCCCAAGGAAAGTCTGGAAGCAAAAGAACAAGTGGTGGGAGGACAACATGGGAATGTCAAAGACAGTACCATTGAAGCCATTCCACAGCACCTCATTATGGACTACCTTGCAGATCCACCAACATATCAAGAGACCTTAAAAGCTATTAAGCAGATGAAGAACAACAGAACATGTGGTCTTGATGGAACACCAGGTAAAATTTATTAACAAACCGGGAGAAAAACTCTTGCCAACTACACATTGTTACTATAAAAATCTGGAAATACGAACAGATTCCCAGTGACCTGAGAGATGCCCGAATCATTAACATATTTAAGAAAGGAGGTCAATAGAATTGCCGTGATTAATCATGGTATTGCATTACTGTCCATATCTGGGAAGATCCTTGCCTGCATTCTCCTTAATAGACTCACTTTCCTTACTAAGGAAATTCGACCCAAGCCCCAGTGCGGTCTCAGACTACTCAGAGGTACATTAGATATGATCTTTGTTACTACACAGCTGCAGAAGAAATGCCACAAGAAACACTGTAACAGGGCCCCCACCCCATTACTGAGAAAGGGGCAGGAGGCCAGAGCCTGCTGGCCAGCCCTGCCCCCTTGAACAGACATAATGGTGAAAGGGATCTAAATAAGATGGCCACCTGCCACAGGTACAGGCAGTGATTAGCAGGCCTGGGGCAGAAGCAGAGGGCCAGGAAGAGGTTCAAAATCCCAGGGCTTAGCCCAGAAGAGGCAATCTGTCTGTTAAGTCATGAAATGGGATTCAGGACTAGTATATAGAGGACTGACACAACAACTCCTTTGATGAATGACAGAAAAGCTTTATTTGCTACAAGTATTCACTGTTAAATGAGCCAAAGCAAAGCAACACCTAGCATATTCAGCTGTAAACATGATAGTATCTCACCAATACAGGCAAAGAGGTGGTCTCAGTTTTGTCAGCTTCTCAAGGCGTGGATTCGTTCACTAGAAGATCAGCCGGACTCAGTAGCAGTTCTTGTCAGAATGAGTTCTCATTATTGAAGCACGACCTGTTAGCTGTTTCATTCCTCCTTTATAACCTTTAGCTCAGTGTTTTCAAAGCATTTTTGTAGCCAAGTAAAAGAAAAACCAAATCAATAACAAACAGGAAGGTCCTGTTTTCAACTGTACATTATTTGTTATCAGAAAGGGTCCAATCCTGTTACCTTATTCAGTAACAGGAGGTTATCAATCTCTACTGAGTTGGAACATATCAGGAAATTGATTAAGGACCAGGAGAAATGCAAAGCTTTTCTGAAGAGTTGTCCTTGAAAGATCAAGGAAACCACTGAGGTAAAACAAGAGTAAATCAGGAGGAGACACTTACCAAAGCTCATATGGAGAATGTCTCTTCCTGCACCTAAACACAACTTTATTGAAAAGAAATATTTACTGTACCAATTATTCAAGAATAGACATTTCACACAGTTATCTACCAGACACACAAAAGTCTGAGTAAGATAAGCTGGAAGTGATGCCTCATTTATTTTCAAAAAGTCCAGCTGCAAATTTACATCCTCTTGCACTATGCAATTGTCATCAATATTTTGAATTTTAACTTTTGTGAGTAGGTCCAGCTCAGCTTGAATTTCACAGTCATCACTGGCCGTAGGAGAGACCAGAGGCAGAGCTCCACGGGAGAGCCAGTTTAGATGATGACCTGGAGGCAAGGACTGCCTGGGGCAAGGACTGTGTACCACAGCAGGGTGGAAGAGACCCTATGTTGCAAGCAACACAAGATAAGTACTTGGCACCTTTTCCATTTATGTTACCCTGGGGTGAAAGTTAGCCGTGACAGAGGGGCTTGCATTTGGCAAACTTGGTGTTTGAGAGCGTATGCGTACTTTTGATATATGTTCATACTGGAGGATCAGGGTGGCTGTAAGGGGTTGTTTGGAGGCCACTAGGGTGTAGCAGAGGCACTCACTTTACTCCAAGGGGCCAGAGCCCTGGGGTGTTGCATATAGGCAGCAGCCCAAATATGTTACAAGAGGGAGGACTGTCAAAGAACTGGGTATGCGGCCGCAGGACTAGGGGGAAATGTAAACCCTGTGCTCCCAAAGCGAGCATACATAGGGGCTGAGTGGCCCAGAGCCTACAGAGGGCTGAGCTGCAGCTGGGGCCTGAGAAACTAGGGTCCTGTTATGGTGGCCCCCAGGACATGGGACTCAGGCAGAGTGAAAGTGAGCTGAGGCCCAGAAGGGACTGCGTTCAGACAGAGACCTACCCCAAACCCTGCATCTGCTTCCTGGGGCAGACTTCCTACAAAACTATAACATCAAGTCATGGCAGACAAGATAACCATGAGAGGGCAGGATGCAGAGAGCCCAGAAATGAAGGTGAAGCCCGGCAGCAATCCAGCCTGGGAACTTTGTAGCACCAGCCTATAACCATCAATGTTACAAACACCAAGATCTTTACCTGGCCTTCACTGGCATGAGTAAGGCCTTTGATCCAATCAACAGAGAGGCCCTATGGCCAATCCTGAAGAGATCTGAATGCCTACCAAAATGTGTTACCATTATTAGATTTCCTAATGACAACATGACAGCAATCATCCTAAGCAATGGCTTAGAAACAGACCCCTGCAGTATTAGAACTGGAGTCAAGCAGGGATGTGTCATTGCATCAATACATTTTCCATCTATATTGTAGCTATTCTACATTAGTCTATCATTGCTGACAGAATTTCATCTGGAGTTAGCATTCAGTATCGCATGGACAGGATCTGTTTAACATCAACCAGTTATGTTCCAAATCCAAGATAAACAACTAGGGGTACATGGATAAAGATTTTTTGGGGCTGATGCCAATGGCCAATTATTATCGAACCATATTGGCCAATACCAATCCGATTGCTGATATGCAGCCTGGCAGCTTGGAGTGCAGCATCCGGCTGGTAAGTCTGTTGTAGTAGAAGGGGCAGTGAGGGAGGGAGTGGGGCTGGGGAGGCACAGCCCAGCCAAGGCAGGACAAGGTGCAAGATGGACCCAGCAGCTTGTCCGAGAGGCGCAGGGAGCGAGGGGCAGATCCCACTGCCACATGCACCCCACAGGAGCCATGGAGGGGTGTGTGACCCCTGGATCTGTGATGAAGTCAGGGCAGGCTGGGTCCAGGGCAGCACCAGCCTCTTCCTGGTAGGGTGGTTGGGCAAGGACTGCACTCAGGGCAGGCAGTAGTGGCACTGGGAATGGGGAGACTATGGGCCACCCCAGGATTCACTGTAGTCCACCCTGTAGGCCCCTCTCCCAGCACCACGGCCACCCCAGAATTCACCATAGCCCATCTGATAGCTCCCCCTCCAGCACCACTGCCACCTATCCTGAGCACAGCACCGGCCTGCCCCCTACCCTGAGCACGCCCCCGCCCTGCCCCCCCCCCACTGCTGGGAGGATCCCAGCACTGCCCCCAGCCCCAGCCTACAGCAGCAGTCCACTCTCACCCATGCACAGATCCAGGGTCTCTGCTGGGGATCCATCCCCCACTTCCCTGCACCCCCTGAACAAGCTTCTCATGGCTCTGTCCTGCCCCGTGCCCCCACCCCACCCTGGCTGGGAAGCACTTGCCCTAGCCCCACTTCCTGCCTCACCACAGGGCCCTTGATCTGCCCCTGTCATGTCCCTTCCCTCCCCCAGCCATTCCCCCCAGTAGACTTACCAGCCGGACAGCACTATCCAAGCTGCTGAGTGGGCCATGTACATGCTGTGGCTGTGTGCACACACAGAGCGTTTATCAATGGCATTATCAGCCACATCTCCCCAGAAAAAGCCAATTGCCAATTGTCGTGAATCAGAGCAGCCGCCAGCAGCCGCCTGACTCACACCGGAGTGTTTAGATTTAGAGCTCGGCAGACGGGTAGTGATGTTTGGAGTGGAATTAACCAGGCACAGACGCATGTAGGTTACAGGAGTTTGTTTACTTATGTCGCCTAGATAGTGATGGACGACGCAGGCGAGCCTTTGTTCCATTACAGCTTCGGTTACAGAGTTGAGTATACGCATATAACTTCGGTTACAGAGTCGAGTACACGCACGCAGTCAGGTTACAACGGGATAATGACGGACGTGGCGCCGGAACGAACGGTTGAGCTTGCAAGACTTTCTACGTCAATATTTACGCTGACGGGGTGATTGATTGGGAATTGATCAATTTCCCAATTCTCTGGTGACAAGCACAGGTGTTTCCTGTGAGATCCCCAGAGCTCTCCGACTTGGGCGGAAACCGTTAAACTATTTATAGGCAGAGGTGTTTGACAGAGATGCCCAATCGTGAACCGTTATATGGAATCTTTAATTTTT
>NW_005843304.1:159527-160682 GCF_000455745.1 Alligator sinensis
CCCTTCATGACGGCCCGAGGGAGTGTACAGCAGCACACGAAACTGGTGCGTCTCAATGCTTTGATGGGCTGTTGGACCTGGTCGGTGTAGCCTCGGTCAAACCTGAAAAATAAAAAACGAGAGCAGTAACTGGGTATATGACAGTTAGTCGGTTCTGAGAGTAGAGCAACGGGTTAGCTAGTTATGATGAGCTAAAATTGGTAATTGGTCTTTGTTTTCATCAAGGTATATGGAGTAGGTGTTAGGGTACAGTTCGGGTTTGCAGATGACTCCTTTGTGAACTCGTGGGTGTGATTGGCGAGGGTGTGGAACGGTGACCCAAACTAATTCATCTGGTTTGAACTTTGGTTCCCATGGTGGGGGTTTCTGAAGTGAAGGTTCATTTCAGAGGGTTTTGTCCTTGTTGAGCGATATGAGGACTTCGTGGTTGAACTTTGTCCAGTTCTTGTAAGTTCCCCCTCCACGTAATCGTAACTGTTCCTTGTAGAAACTGATACGCCTTTCGACTACGCCGTTGGATTGAGGGTGATAGGGAAGATGAAGATGCCAGTTAACGTTGTGGAGGCGTGCAAATTTGTCAAGCGCATTAGAGTTGAATGGAGGACCTCCGTCTGACTGAATTTCGTGGGGAGGTTGCCAGCTAGCAAACACAGTTGTTAGTGCTGAAATTACGGCGCTAGCGTTGCTTTTCCGCAAGGGAATTACTTGTACTTGTCTCGAGCCCAGATCGACAACAACTAATCCTTTGTTCGGTGGCTTGGCTCCGGGCAGGGGTCCTAGGAGGTCTACTTGCCAAACCTTTCCGGGCGCAAACTGCCGTGCGTCTAGCGCTCCGACCTGATGTTTTCTGATGTTTCGTCTGATGACACTTCTCCTTGGCGCATGCTTCGCAAGCTCGAGATACCCGTTCCCAATCAGACCTTGTTCCATAGGGTGCAGGGGTTGTTGTGGTGGATTGCCAGCGTAGATGGCTAGCCCTCAGTCCTGGGTGTCCCCAGTGTTCATGTAGCCACGTGAGGAACGGGTCTAAATGCGGTTTGGGATTGTCTGTTTCGATGGCCAAGACCACATCACTTCGGAGAGGGTCTTCTAGGAGCTTGTCAATGATTTCATGTACCGGATCAGTTTCAAGTTTATGCGACCTGGTGTGTTTTA
>NW_005843304.1:160927-162435 GCF_000455745.1 Alligator sinensis
GGGCGTTGAATAGTCCCACATCATGGCATGGTTTGCAATAGAACCCGTAGCTCCCCCCATTCCGAGTGGTACCGTCGGAGGCCATCCAGGCAGGGGCTATCATTCCGTAAAGAGTGGGTGCGGAGTTGTCTTGGGCCTTGGGACCGGGCGGCATGTCTTCGTACTTCCAGCAGTGCCAATGGTAATGGTGGTGTAATACCATTGTGCACCAAGTAGCCGATTCCCCTTGAAATTGTGAGTCGACCTTTGTGCATCCAGTAAAGGCAAAAGGGTGGCGGCAGGTGCTCGGAGGGTTCTATGTCCCTGAGACAGTATTGTTACAAGCTTTCCTGCTAGTAAGATTTTCCCGACGGTTCCATAGCGATGTTGGGTGGCCTGGAGGGCCTTGTGTGAGGCATAAACTAATTCGTTTTGAGGGTTATGGGTGGAGGCCCATACATGATTGGCAGTAAACCCCAAAGTTATTATTAATGTCTCAGTTAAGTCAAGTGCCTGAAGTGGCGTGGTTTTTACGGCGAAGAGGAGATTGCGAAGGTCCTTTCGGTCTTTGTTTGTCCAAGGCATGGCCTTCCGTGACTTGTCGTGGGTTTGTCGCTGAAGTCTCGCCAGTACTGGGAGGTAGTCTGGGGTGATATAATGTTGGTACCAGTTCAGATGTCCTAAGAGTCGTTGGAATTGCTTTTTGTGCATTGGTAATGGCTCTTCAAGTGTACCGAGCTCCGGAATTTCGTCGTGTGTGACACCGGATCTAGTTGTGCCAGCAAATCTGGTACCTAGGAATGTAATATTCATTGTGGGTTGCAAGTTTGATTTTTTTAAATTAACTGTCCACCCCTTCGCATGGAGGTGGTCGGTTAGACGGCGGGTGACGTCGGCAACTACTTGTTGATCACGACCCATAATAGCAAGGTCATCAACGTAGCTCCAGATTTTTAGCTTGCTTTCTGTTGGTAAAGCACAGGAGGTGCGAAAGTCTCTGAGTGTGTCGTTCATGGCGCCCGTAGCTAACGCAGGAGCATTACGGTACCCCTGCGGGCAAACTGTCCACCGGTACATAGTACCCTCGACACACATATTTAGGATTCCGTCGCTGTCAACAATTGGAATGGAGTAAAACATGTCCTTTAAATCAAGGGTAGTTCCATACCATTTGCCCGTCTGGAACTGTGCCATTTCAAACAGGCATTGCGGTAGCGTAGAAGCGTTGGGCTGCATGAGTGGTTGGCATCTTTTATTGGCTTTGCGGTAATCGACTACCAATCGGACTTCATTGGGTTTTCCAGGTTTTGCAATTCCCCACCCGGGGGATAGGTGGGTACTGGCGGCCACTGGTTTTATACATCCCTGTTGTTCAAGCCGCTGTAACAGGGTAACACGGGCTTCTCGTAGGGGTCCCTTCGTTGGGATTGGCTTGTACCTCCACGTAGACGTGTTGCGAAGTGTAGGCCTGTGCTGATCTATTTCTGAAACGGAGATTGGAAGAGCTTGTAAAACTTGTTCTTTTAGCT
>NW_005843304.1:162512-163328 GCF_000455745.1 Alligator sinensis
ATGGGGCTTGAGTAGGCCGCCGGAGTGACCGGCGGCCATTACTCGTTTTTTGGCTTGTCCTGGTAATTGAAGCCCAATGCGGACGCTAGATGGCGCTGGCCGTCGTCCCCTAGAATGCGTAGCTGGTGTTTTGTGAGTTTGGTGTTATTTAGCAGGAACCCGAACCTCGCTCTTTCTTCCGGCGTTCTCTGTGGCAAGGTGCGTTGTTCGCGTCGAACATCGGGCTGCTGACGCCGTGGGAGCTCCGTATTTTCGACTGGATACGCTGTGGAGCTGGATGAGGTCTTTTCCGTGGGGTTCATTAAGGCCTGCAATTGTGACAACTGGCTTAGTAGGTCCCCAGACGGTTGTCTGGCTAGGGGCCCGAGGAGAAGTCTGAGGGTTATGGCGTTTTTCCCCCCATAAACCTCCACACACGCCTCAATACTACCCATTGTCATAGGTATATCACCGGGACGTGTTAAATAACGATGAGGCCGCGGCTCGCGGGCTTGTTTTTGCGTTAAATCCAATTGGTGTGCTCGCGAGTTCCAGGACACGTAGGACACCCCGATAATCGCCAACAGCAGCTGTTCCGCGGACGGGTTAGGTGGTCATCCATTATGCCACACATGGGATTTGCCGCACACCTGACCTGCAACGAGAGCTGGGACCGGAATAGGCCAGTAGGTGTTGTCCGTAACTAAACCTAGGTTAGTACTGTGCCCTCCGCTCCATGAGGCTTGACGCGTTAAAAAGCTGGACTCCTCCCGGTCAAGCGTATCCGACCCATGCGCAACTACTAATCGGCCTAACCACATCATCAAAGTTTCACCC
>NW_005843304.1:163864-180611 GCF_000455745.1 Alligator sinensis
AGTGGTGCCACCTCAAGGGGCGGGCCCATGGGTGGTGCTACTTTAGGAGGCGGGACCGTAGGTGGTATTGTGGCTGGAGGTGGGGCCATAGGTGGCACTGTGGCTGACCATCCTCCTTGCAGAATGTGTGGAATTTTTTCATTGTCCCGCCCTTTCTTTTCCCCAGCGCCATTTTCGGGTGAGGGCTCGCGCCCTTCTTTTGTTGCCGCCTCCTCGGCCGCCTTTCCGGCCATGGCCAGTTGGGCCTCCAAGTCCGCATTCTCCCGCAACACACCCATAAAGGCCCGAAACAACACATTTATCATTTTTCCTTTGTCCCACTTTGGGCCAGCCCACTTTGTCGCAGTGCGGCCTTCTGTTTCTAATTTTTCGCGAAGCTGGGTGAGCAACTCATGGCCACGCGACTCAAGCGCCAGAGTTGGGCAATTAAATTTATCAGCCAGCGTCGGCTCCCCGCCTTCCCGCACATGGTGTATACAGCGGGCGCATTCTTGGGCGGGGGTTGGACTTGCTGCGGCTGTTTGTTTTACCCGGGCCAGGGTTATTGTTTCAGTCACCTCCCGGGGCCTGTATAGAACTCGTTCACTAGCCATAACGCACCCGAATGCCCCAGGGGTTAAGTCTGTGGCCCATTCCTTGGTGACTCCCCCTTCCTCTCTTAACGAGAAATAGCCGCTGATGCACCCTGTCTCCGTTCCGCCCGCTTGGTGATAAACGATGTGAGCCCATAATTCATCCGCGTTATCCGCGCGGCGTTCCCCCCCACGCCAGGGACAGTTCTTAATTAATTTCAACTCCATCACATCTCCCCTTGATCCTGTTCGTGACGCCATGTCGCCTAGATAGTGATGGACGACGCAGGTGAGCCTTTGTTCCGTTACAGCTTCGGTTACAGAGTTGAGTATACGCATATAACTTCGGTTACAGAGTCGAGTACACGCACGCAGTCAGGTTACAACGGGATAATGACAGACATGGCGCTGGAACGAACGGTCGAGCTTGCAAGACTTTATACGTCAATATTTTACGCTGACGGGGTGATTGATTGGGAATTGATCAATTTCCCAATTCTCTGGTGACAAGCACAGGTGTTTCCTGTGAGATCCCCAGAGCTCTCCGACTTGGGCGGAAACCGTTAAACTATTTATAGGCAGAGGTGTTTGACAGAGATGCCCAATCGTGAACCGTTATATGGAATCTTTAATTTTTGGCTCTTTGTCTCCTCAAGTTACAAGGTAGTGGGTTAGGCTTCTCTACCTGTTACGTGTGTGCTACGTGTGAGGAGCTTATGCTTATTTTTGGACCAATTATATATAGTTTCCCCTAGCATTTTATTTCGGCTGACCAATTATCTGTAGTACACCACCAGCGTTTTGTTTCAAGGAATTTCTTGGCAGGGAAGTCTTTTAACCCTTAATATTCAAATGGAGATGATTCGAATGGTATCTCTTGCTCAGTGGCATGGGCACAAGTTAATTGGGTTGTGACACAAATAATGTCAATTTTCCTTTTATCGGTGCCAATACGATATGGACCAATGTATCAGTTCACTTCTATAAACAACACCTCCATTACCAATCTTCAATTTACTGATGATGTGTGTCATGTGCGCCTACACAATTGAAGAGCTCCAGATCACTCCTGATTGAGTTGAAGCATGTCATATACTTCATGGAAGCATTGTCAACTTCACAAAAACCAAGATACTCTACCAATCCATCCCCAGCCAACAAGCTGCTATTCCATGTATTAGAATTAAAAGGCAGTCCTTAGTGAATATTGAGTATTCCCCCCACCTGGACAGCCACCTTGCCCAAAAAGTAAGCAGAGACAATGATATTCAAAACCAGATCATATATGTGTGTGCTGCCTTTGGACATCTCCAAAACTGTGTCTTCAATGATCAAAACATCAGAACCCAAACCAAATTTCTTGTCCACTAGGTTGTTGTCATCTCTCCCCTGTTGTATGGATGTAAAACTTGGACACTATATCAAAAACACCTGAAAGCTTTGGGGAGTGACCATCAGGGGTATCTTCAGAAAATTCTCCATATCAACTGGAAGGACAGAAGAATGAATGCCAGCATTCTGGCTCAAGCAAACACCCCCAGCATTGAAGCAATGTTGATATGGCACCAATTCCACTGGACAGGACATAACATAAGGATGCTTGACAACTGGCTCCCAAATTAGGTCCTATACTCTGAACTCATCAATGATCACTGCTTTATAAGTGAACAAAAAAAGAGATTCAAGTACACCTTGAAGAGCAATCTGAAAAAATGCAATATGAACTTCAATACCTGGGAGACTCAAGTACTGAATTGTTCCCAATGGCACTGTGTTGTATGACAAAGCACCAATCCAATCATTTTGAGCAAACTCACCCCACTATGGAGGTTGGTAGACAGGAGACATGGAGAGAAATAGCTGGAACTCACTATCGCTAGGATCTACTCCTTCCTCCCAAAACTATTTGCCATGTCTGCAGTCAAATATGTGGATCTTGGATTGGCCTCCTTGGTCATCTACCAAGAGATTCATCACAGGCTTCCCTATTTGTTAAAAGAATGTTATCCTCATATGAAGGGACTGCCGCTGATACAAAAGACATACAGGTCCACATCCTATAAAGCGTACTACACAAGCACATACCAACAATCCCACAGATGTCAAAGGGACTCCACATGTGTATCACAGTTCATCCTTATGGAATCTCTTGCAGAATCTGTACCATGCTTTGTAAAATGTTATGGATGTCTCTGGCATGAAAATTGTTATACAAATGATGAATACTGTTGTAGATAGGGTTTTATTTCTATAGCCCATCTACAATAGGGACATTTCTCAAACAGTTTTCTAACAGTTGCTAACACTAGGCCACCAGCTGCCACTGCAAAGTAAGATGGTGTTTATAAGAGCTCTCTTCCTGTGCTATGGTTCTCAAGATTGCTATACAGCTGAACATAAATATTTTAAACAATTTTCCTAGTGTAGACAGCATACTTTTGCATTTTCTGAAACACTTGGCTTAATGAGGCCAAGCTTTTTAAAGTTCTTAATTAATCTTTTAGGGCATACACTGTCAGTGTTCCTTCCGGGTTTTTTTCCTTATCTGTATAGGAACCTGACCAATAAATCTGAAGAGGATTCATTTACCATACACACAATGCTCTACTGATAGATTAAAAGCTATCTATATTTTCAGTCTGTATTTGCAGGATCTTAAAGCTTCCTGAAAGAATTGCTCTGTAGTTATACAGTTCTTTCAAACCAAAAATATTTTTAGAGAGCAGAATTTTGATAGTGAGATTTGAGATAAATGACCAAAAAAGAAATCAGCATCTTCCACATGTTCACAATGCCTTTCGTGCTTATGTGACAAGCTGCTATATTCACCAATACAAGGAACTGAACCATGAGTTTCAACATTTTCAGTTGAAGCACCTAAAGCTGTTTCTGAGGGCTGTAACAAATACTAATCCTCTATGAACTAGAGGAGAGGAGGAGAACATGTAACTGATCTAATGGTTACATTTGGATGATGAAAACACTTATGCTAAAAATAGACAATCAAAGAGTCCAAGGTGGAATCAATCAAAACTCAGGTTTCTCAGCTGTGAAGAATAGATCAGGAAGGAACAAAACACACATTCACCCATCGGGGGGACAGGAGGGGCACAGGGATGCTTGCCCTGGGTCAGGACAGCAGGCAGGGGGCACCCCTACATGCCGTCCAGCTAAGTCCACCCAACAGACAGGCCATGCCTGATGGGCTGCTGGGCACACACCCCAAACCCCTGCTGTCAGCCAACGGGAGGGGAAGAGCCATCAGATAATCTCTCCCCAGGCCCCACCATCCCCCTGCTCAGAGCTGCCTGCAGCAGTGGATGGGGGAGAAAGCAGAAGCCCCCACCCCTGACCTGGCCCCCCCAACTCAGGCAGAACCACTGGGGGAGCACACCATGAGGGCTTTCTCCCCTCCCTCACTGACTGGCCTGGCACAGCTGTGTTCCTCAACCCTACCCCTGCCAGCTGTTAGAGGCTGGGGAGGGTAAGAGTGGGGTGGGGAGAAGCAGAGGCCCCCAACCCTGCTCTCCCAATCTAGCCAGAATTGCTGGTGCGGTGTGCCATGGGGGCTATCTCCACCCCACCCCTTCCCCCACCAACTGGTCCTCCATGCTGAGCCAGTCAGCAAGGGAGGGTAGAAAGCCCATGGCGCACGCCCCAGAAGTTCTGGCTAGGGTGGGGGCACTAAGATGGGTGCCTTTACTGACAGACACAGGCAGGTCACTTTGTTGTCTCAGTTCTGTGACAGCCCAGGGGCAGACAAGTGCAGGCCAAGGCTAGCATGCCTGCCTTGTGATGGGGGGTTAACAGGGAAACTGCAAAGTATCCTGGGATGCCAAGGGACTGAGACCTAACTTGAGTTGGGAGAGGATCTGGCCCAGAAGTTCGATAGACTAGTCTAACCTAAACTGATTAAATCTGATACTACATCCATCCAGGTCTATCTTAAACCAGGTTCTGCCATTTTGAAACCAGTTTATGTGTACTGAGCTTCTATTCTGTTACAAGTTTAGACTGGTTTCCATCATTTATACCACTTTATGTGTAATTTCTGTGTAATACAACACAACATAGAATTAATTAATCCTCCTGTAAGAGTGGTGCTTGGACATTTTTAAAGATGTATAGATTAAAAGTCAAATTACACACATGTGAAGATGGTATATGATATGTTCTACTAACGTTCTAATGATGCACTAAAGCAGCCATGCTAAGTATAGGCAAACAGAAGCATGCTATCTTTGGAGCAGCATACATGTGAAATTAATACGGCTGCATTTAATTTTAATGATTATACATTCAAATAAATGCATAAGCAATTCCATATTAGCATTAGAACATTCCAATGAGAAGCGCACACAGTGCATTTTTTTAATGTCCTATTGTATGGTAATTCAAATAAATGCATTCACTTGGCCAAATTCTGTTCTCAGAAACACATTAGAACTTCTCACAATGAAGCCAGTGGCACTAAGAATTAATCACAGTATGGCACCATGTTTCTTTCAGAGAGCAGCTCAAGCCAATACACTATGAAATCAGACCTGGATTTTGAACCTACAGTTTTGGTTTGTCCCAAATCTAGATCAGGGTTTGGCTTTTGGATACTCTGAAAGACTCAAGGTAGTCTAATCAAGGGTTTGGCTTGAGCCCCACCTCTGGTTTATTTTGAGTCTTGGTTTCTCAAATACATGCAATCAGAAATGTCACCATTTAAAAAGGCAAGGAAATTAAGCAAAAAATACTGAATTTGAACAACAGAACTGCTGAAATTTTGGACGGGCCAGAATATTTGGGGAAAGGTAATAGTCTGAGTACTGATTAATGAATAGAAAATTCAGAACATCTCCCTAAAAGATGTTCAAAGATACTACAACTAGTCTGAGAGTAGAAAAGCTATAGACACTAAAGGATAAAAGACAAGGAGTAAAGGTTGCTCACCCACAAGCAAAAAGTGACCTACAAGAAAAGTAGCTGAGGAAGCCACCCCATAAATATACCACTGCTGTAAGAGACCTATAAGAAACTGCCACCTCAGTAAAACTGGAGGCAAGAGGATGATTGTTTTCCCTGAAGTTCTTTCTCTCGCTCTAAGATATGGTTGAAAAATTAAAAGTTGAACCAAAATTTAGGAAAAATATTTTCTTTCCACAATATGGCTTTTTCAAGTCACACAAAAACCAACAGGTCAGCTTGAGGGACTACAAGGAATTGCTCAAGTTATTCAGACAGGAGTTTAGCAAGAGAAGCTGCAATGCAAATGGCAGTTTATACAGCTAAACAGGAGGTGTTAGCCACCTGTTCATAAAAGGTTTCCAAAAGCCTAGAAAATTTTTACTGTGCTGCCAGCAAGATGCTTTAATAACGTGTTTTTGGATTGGCAGCTCTTTCTTTTGCTGTCTGTTTTAAATTGGCTCCTGTTTTGCAGCTGGATACTTTAAAGATGATAAATGAATTAATTGCACTTCTGTATCTTAGCCCAAAAGTTGGTTTGGGATGTTTCTTATCTGCTTTTAAAGTTTCTTGAACATTCAGACTCCAAACAATTTATAATGTTGATTTTAAAATTAAACACAGAACAAATATCACATTTTGTGACTACTTTTGATTGTTACTTTTTCGAAGCACCTGGCAGGTGTTTTTCCCTCTGTCATTTTCATTCTACCACTTGCCTTGAATTTCTGCAGTACCATATTATTAACTCTGGTTTTCCCATACATGTCCATGCTGAGCCTTTTCAAAGTGCCTGAATACTCACTGGGGGGAAAAAAACCATCCCTACTGCAATATTTTGTCCCTAGATGTTTTCAACTTTTCAAACATCGACAAAATGACACCACTTTCAAACCACTAGATGTTGTTACAAATGTATGAACACTATAGTTTAAATACATTATCATACAAATTATATCAGATTATTTCTTGTTTGGTGATGTTACACAACTGTATAGTTACTGATATTTGCATTAATAATATACAACCAGTGTGATAGTAATTGTCAGAAAACAATAAAGCTTCATACAGATATTCAGTTTCTCCTGGGAGAGTCGTTGTTCTCCCAGGAAAGCCACAAGTGTACAGATGCTCTGCTACAGTAAAAATGACCGCTCCAGGAGAAAGATAACCTGGGAACAACCAAGGTTAATCACTACCAGGAAAGTGTCTCCTGGGAGAGCAAATGTCTGTACATGCCAAAGTATACATGCTTATTTCACTTCATGCCAGTGCAAAATGAAAGATGTTACCTAACTTGTAAAATCACCTATGTGGACAGCTTTTGTTGAATACTTATGTGGGCTATGAAGTCACTTAGCTGAGTTAATCAGTCAAAGAACCATTAAAGCTGCTGGTCATTTATGACCTGTCTTTCCTTCCTTCCTTTGGAAAAGGAACCAGGATATTCAGGGACAGGTAATAGTTTGAGCACAGGTTAATAAGGAGAGAATTCACCTTGGGCTTTGATGGTGTCCTGAAATTGGAGACAACCTCCCTGCCAGGCCAATCCTTTTCATAATCCTCTCTATCCAAAAGGTTTTCACTCTTTGTGCCTCAGTTATTCATTAAGCCACTGGTACCTCACATGACATTCAAAAAAAAAAAAGAATTGATACTCACACCTTACACTCACTACCACCCTATAGCAGCAGTCAAACCTGTGCTGCAGTTCAGAAGGTATGTAAAAGAATATAGAAGGTATTTAGGGTTCTTCTCCCCAACCCACCTTAAATACTCCAATGTCAGTTTTTAAGATTCCAGACAAGGCAATTATTAAATTCTTGCTAGCTACACCTTAACTCTTTTTTCTCCTTCATGTCATTGGCTACATACATATACTCATGTGGATGACTTTAAAGCAATGCTTACATGTGCCTGGACATGGATCTTGGAGTCTCCCAGCCCATAAATAGACTGGATACAGCCCACGGCAGCTCATGAAATTGGCAGGAAGCTCCAGCCTAAGCAGCAGAAGAGGCATTCCCAAAGTCCTATTGTCTGCTGCATTCAGTTTATTCCCACTGCTGCAGCAAGGGCAGCATCGACAGGATCAGAGCTTCAGGGGTGCAGCCTGCAGCAGGGGCTGGGTCACAAACAGTGGGCCGTGGTATCAGGGGGTATCACACACCCTGCAGACCCCACCAGAAAAACCCATGGCCCCCCCACCCACAAACGCTCTGCTCGACCACTGCACAACATGCCTGAGATGCCCCAAATGACACAGTGAATCTGTGACCCTCCCCCCAGTGCTGTACTCCACACCCACAACCACCCCACTGTCCTACCACATGCCCACAGCCACCATCACTGCTACATCGTGCCCCTGCGATCTTTCCCCCACCACTGCAATGTCCCTTTTCCTCCATTATATTGCACACCGGTACAGGCAACCTCCAACTGCATTGTGTGCCCATGACTTCCTCAACCCTCCTTCACCCCCCACTTCACAGTGTGTCCACAACTCTTCCCACCCTCCCCCACTGCTCCATGCATCCCAGGCTTACCACACAGCCCTGTCTCCTGGGGCAGAGGCACGAAGCTGCAGCCACAGGAGGGAGTGGGACTGTTGCAGCTGGAGCAATGGGAGGAGTCATAGTTGGGCAGGAGCCTGGGGGCTTTGGTTTAATCCCTCATGGGCCACATATGGCCCATGGGTCACCAGATGGACAGTCGTAACTTATGGAAACATTGTGCAGGGAGTAGAAGGTGCAGGGAAACCACACCACTTAGCTGGCTGAACTAGGACTATGTGATCCCTGTGCTTCTTGGGCAGTGGGAAGGTTCTGGCAGCACCCTGGGAAAAGTGCCAAAGTCTCAGCTTCTAAGGGAATCATGAAGGTCTGAGAAGTCCTAGAGGTGGTAGATGGTACCTGTGCAAGCAAATTTAGATCTTCACAAGCATTAGCAAGAGTCTTTAGAGACCAAGACCTTTCAGTGCTTTTGCTCTCCCCAAAAGGAACCTCCAAGCATCATGGAGTATAACTCTTGAATCAATACAATGTGGAAGAGGAAAGCTTCCTCATATTGCTTTTCCCTGGTAATCTGTCCTTGGACTGGTGATGAAATGATACAGATCTCACTGTGCCAAAGAAGCAGCAAGTTTGTGGGAATTTCTGGCATGGTGTCATGTGTGGTGCTGGGCTGAACACCTCAACTCTGAAGAGGAGCCAAGGGACCTGTCATAGAAGCTTTAGCTTTTTCTCTGTGTCCTTCTGCGTCATTGATTTGAAGGACCAGAAATTACTAGACATTGGGCTTCCCTTAGATGAAAGAAGACATCTTGTGTGCCCATCCAAGGAAGGAACATGGCTTTCACTCCACAGATCATTGGGTAGCTAGGAAAAAGGTCACTGTCAGAAGAGACAACCCCAGAATAAAAACTATAATACGGATAAAATAACAACAATTGACCATCAGGGATACAAAGAGCTAAATAGAACAAAAAGAAAAATTCCAAAATGGCAGCACCTTATGGTGCTGTAAGATGGGAGAAAAGCATGATGGAAAAACTGTCAAGTCCCACCTAAACCAAAGGCTGAAGCTTTTGAACAGTTAGACCCAGCTATTTCTCTCCAAGTTGGCAAAGATGAGCTAGGCGAGATAAAAAAAACAGGAAAAAAAAGAACAAAATAACAGGTAAAAGAAGGGATTCCTTCAAGAATAAAAGTTGCTAAGAAAATAAACAGAAAAATGCTCCATCTCCAGCCAGGTGCTTGAGAAGTACTTAGAAGCAGGAAATGTGTGCTGCCCTATATCAGCTCAGCACAGGGGCACTACATCAAGGTGCTGCTAAGACAAAAAGTATCCAACTGAAAAGTCAGGGTGTGAAAATTTTCCACAGAAAGAACATGGATGTCAACAATTACACAGGAAGAAGGAGCCCGGTTTTTTTTTGTTTTTTGGTCCCCCTTACCTCTCTCCCACAGGGCAGTAGAATAATAGAAATATCTGTGGTGCGGAAGGGTGCCTGCGCAGTTTTTTTGCTGCCATTCCATCCTATTGCAATGACTCGTTGCTTCTTTTATCACCACCATGTTATTTCCATTATGACTAAAATTGATGAGACCCATAATCACAAAAGAAACCAGTGATAGCCCAGCTCATAACATGAAATAAAAAAAATCCTGTGTTTCCCCTATTCTCATAAGAGAAAAAAGATGAAGGACAAGTCCAGGACCCATCATTCAGAAGTCTGTCTTTTAAAAAAATAAGATGCTGTATGATAGCTGAAGAAAAGATTTTGACTATGTCAAAGCAATTGTTACATTTTTCTGTATTACATAACCTGCAATTTTAAGCCTGGCTTTGCACACATGGTTGTAAAATAGTCAGATCAGATAAAAGCAGAGGGATACTAAGGTATTAGAAAATAAATCAAATTCTCAGCAAGTTGTGACAGCTATCATGCTGCAAACATCACATATTGTTTACGTTTTACACATGGTCTATCCCCTGCAATAATTCAGAAACAAACTGCAACCCCCTGCATTTTCTATTCACTATGAAGTGCACTTGTGATAACCCTGAGGGGAGAAAGTTGCTTTCTCTGTTCATTTATTTGCCATAATATTTTACCCAAAACATTTTTTTCATTTGGGTGTTTGCTCTTTTTCTCCAAAATGAATTTGCTGGAAAGATATTACAGTAGAGGAAAACTTGTCTTCTCTGTTTTTTCCTGATCTTTCACAAAAACATTTTTACCCAAGGTGGTCTCCCTATTTCTGCCATTAGTAAAAAGGACCGTTTACCAAATCAAGCTGTTTTCTATACAAGGCAAACTTCGAGAATTTTGCTGCCTTTTGTGGTACTGGTCTTCCCTGCTTATGGACAGATTTTGCTACTTTCCTCTTCCACAGATGCCTTGAAGGAGAAAGTCTGATTTGCCATTTTCTAAATTATTACCAACTATTACACTTATAAAAATTATTAAGAACAAGAACAAAGAAGAAAACCTCTGACTTTCCTAATTATAATGTTACAACTATAAAAATACCATTTATATTAATTTTCACAGAGGGGCACATCCAGGGGGTGAGGCACTGCAGATGTACCCCCTTTATGCCACAGTTCTCAGTTGATCTAGGCACAGGGGGAGCCATGAAGTTGCTCCTGCCTTGCCCTAGCTATGAGCTGTGGCTGTGCAGGGAGCCAGGCTCAGCAGGGGACAGTAGTGGCAACATACAGGTTCCTCCTTACAGTGCCTGGTCCCTACGCCTCCCCTTCCCAACTGTTCCATGCAGGCTGGGAGCATAGCTCTGGGCCCCTCTCCTTCCACAGGTCAGCTGGAGACACCAGCAGTGGGGCAGTCAGGAGGCCCCATCTTGATGCACTTCTCCCTGCCTGGCTCCCTGCTGTCCCCTACTGACCCAGGGGCTTCAGGCACACCTCACCCCTCCTTCCCCCATGGTCTGAGTAGCACTGTGCCACACCTGCCTTTAGGAAATCCTGAATCCACCTGTGTTTGTAAGCCATTCTTTATTGCACCTTGGATATAAAAAAAGCCTTGCTAGGAATCAGTGAAAGATTGAGCCTCTAAATAAACAGAGGAGTAATTACAACAATCTTGTATCTGTGTCATTCAAGTAAAATTCTTCTTCTTTAAGTCTCTATCATCATAAAGCCAAGAGAATAAAGCTGATATGGGATAAATGGAAGCAAGAGACTAACTGAATTTAAAATGAGCAGGTACCACCACTAACATCCTTTCAATGGAAAATCCATTCTGAAAAAAACAGTTACACAACCCAACCCTATGCTACAAAGTGTTAAACTTCAAGCAGTCCAAGCCAACAGAAACACAGCAACTGCTCAGTAAATGGCGATGACAGCATCTCCTATGCCAGAATTGCACATGAAGGCTCAAACCTCAGAGGCACCACTAGTGACTTTTGGGCCCTGGGCAGAGATGAGGGTGGAGGTATTGCTCCAAGCACTTGAGTAGCAGGAGCAAGCAGAGGAAGGTCTTACCTAACAGTGGCTGCTGCTGCTGTTGGCGTTGCCTCCCTGCTGCCCTGGGGCTGGAATAAGGCCAGGGTCAGAGCCAGTGCTAGCTCCCTGCACACTGCCTGGCTGGGGCCAAGACTGGGTTTGGTTTCATGAACCCTGCCTGCCTGCAGCTGCTGGGGTGCAAGCTGATACCCCTTCCAAATTGGCACCCAGGGCTCACACTGTCCCTACTCTAGTTACATTGCTATTAGTCCTGTAAGGTGCTGTGCCATGCAGCTGCACTAGGGCCATTGTACCTGAAGGTATGCAGTAGGGCTGTGAGAAGTGGGCCCTATTCGATTCGGATTCAGCCCAAATCAGGGACAGTGATTCAATCCATTGATTCAGATAACTGTCCCTGATTTGATTTGGCCAAAGAACCCGCAGTCCCCTCACCAGGTCATTGCCCGTGGCCAGGACTAGGTCCAGCAAGGCAGCTGCACTAGGGCCATTGTACCTGAAGGTATGCAGTAGGGCTGTGAGAAGTGGGCCCTATTCGATTCGGATTCAGCCCAAATCAGGGACAGTGATTCAATCCATTGATTCAGATAACTGTCCCTGATTTGATTTGGCCAAAGAACCCGCAGTCCCCTCACCAGGTCATTGCCCGTGGCCAGGACTAGGTCCAGCAAGGCATTTCCCCTGATGGGATTGTGCACCTCCTGGGTTACATGGAGGTCCTGTATCTCAGCTAGGAACCTATGTGAGCTTCTCCAAATCAATTAAGAAAGATTAAAGGGTCCTCTGATTCAATTTGGATTTGGATTTGGAGATTCAGCCACCAAATTGGGCCGAATCTCTGCTGAATCAAATCACAGATAAAAGCTTTGCACAGCCCTAGTATGCAGCACCTACAAGACTGACGCTGAAAAAAGTACTTGGTGTGGGGATCTGTAGTATCACCAGTAGTAATGAAAAGACATATGTTGTTTTTCACTATTAAATACGATTTTCCTCAGCATTATTTCCCTGCATCTTAAATATGTAATATTCCATCCAATTTACATAACGCTCCCTACTGGCATTATCTTCAGCTTACTATGTGTGCGTGGATTCCATGTTCTTTGTTGATTTTACAGAAGATGTCTTGAAAATAGGTAAAGGGAGAAGTCAATTTATTAGATAAAAAAAAGTGTCTTTGCCTCTGAAATGGCTGCTTCCCACTATCCCGGGGGCCCACATTTCGTAGCAGCATTTTCATTTTTATCAGTGTTTCATCAGAGTGTAGTGCTGCACAAATGAAAGGATGTTGCATATCCTGGGGCTCACAAACAGTTGAGAAAAGATCTGCCATTATAGAAATATACAAATGTTAGATTTTAATAAAAACACTATGTCATGTGTCTGTAGACTTAATAGACTGACATACATTACATATCAGCATTGCACTTGTACATATCAGGTATATGCACCTGTACATTATATCATGTCTGGTCTGATAAAGAATTTACCTCCTGATTTATTCAAATCCTATATGACCAGCTTAGGTTTGAGAACTGCACAAGCATGTACTTACACAAAAATAATAAGTGTGCAGCCAGAGACAACCAGAGTGCAGGGCCTGGGGCAATGCAGCCTGTGCAAGGCCCTGTCCCCCGACGTGAGGAAGCTGGCAGCGGATTTGGCGCCCGGGGGGTAGAGGTGTGCCGAGTGGCCGGACGTGAAGCCGGCGGCAGTGTGAAGTCACCATGGCAGCTCCGCCCAGCTCCATGGGCCCCCCGCAAAGCACGGGGCCCAGAGCAGTCACCCCGATTCACCCTCCCTTAAGGACGGCCCTGTTGCAGCAGCACACCAGCTATACACTTAAGGGCAGATCCTACTCCGCCTATTGGCCTGAGTAATCCTATTCCACCCTGTTTAATTTCTGAAAATCTACTAATGCCTTTATATCTGTAACATGCTGTCTTCTTAGCCTTAAGTTTAAGTCACAGAAAAAAAAGCAAAGTGGAGGTGGATCCACGCATCTTCTGTATTAACAGCATTCCAGGGACTCAAGCAGGGTGAAGGAGAATTATACTTCAGAATCTAGTAGGCAGAATAGGAATTGGGCCCTTACTGTGACATTCACCCCTATTTAAAAGCCAGGCTCAAAGCCATTGCAACACCTATTTTGAGGGCCTTTGGCACTGGGATGAATTTCTGCTTTAAAAACCATTTCACAGATGCATAACTGGCCAGTGCTACATCCTAGGCAGTAGTGTACCCCCCACACCCTTCATCTTCCCTGCTCTGGCTCTGGCTCTGGCTCTGGCTCAGCATTGGTGCACAGTACAGAAGGAACAACTGGAGGTCAGACCAAAGATGCCAACTCCTTTTCTTGCTAACAACATGTGTGTTGAACAGACAAAAAAACCCCACCAGATTCAGTAGCAAAAAAGGAGATGACATCTCCCCTCCTATGTGTGCGTAGGGTGGATGGGAGGTGCTCCCCCTTAGGCAGTGCAATGGGCTTGTATCTCACTTGTCCACCCATTGCTACACTACTGCCCTTGTGCAGCAATTTGTGAGAAAATGTCTTCTCTGATCACCTTCCAACTGTTCCATCAAAGCAAACAAAAAAGCCAGTTAGTGAAACCTGTTTCTAAGATATTTTCTACACAAAATACAACCCTCCATATGTTTTGACTGCCCTTCCCTTAAAATATTTTAGAAAAATCCATCAGAATTCTTCACCATACTTCACGAAGACTTCACTAGTCTTTGCATATAAGTATATTAAAAAGTGCTGAAGAATTCACAAATCTTCATATATCAAATCTGATTGCAAGAAACCTCAACATATTCTTTAATAGAAAAAAATATCATCAAGACAAGACATCAGATCTCATCATGCAAAGTGAAACTCCTTTTAAAACTTCATTACAGTAGCTTTATTCACTATCACATTCCTGGAAATTGTGGGTCCCACAATCCTTCCTAGGGAGTTGCTTTACTTTGAACATATAAGTAAATATTCACTGGACCCGTCGGAGACTCTAGGCACATCTACACAAGATGCTTTCTGTCACAACCCAAGGGTGTGATTTTTGTGTGTGCGCGCTTCGGCACTGCTAAATTATTCCCCGCCACTCGTAGCTTTCTTTGCAGGGTGCATTTCTTAGTTGCAAAAAGAGAAATGCACTCTGCAAGGAGTTCCCGCCATTCGTATTCAGATTTGTGCCCCACTATTGGCCAGTTCTAAATTATTCCCACGTGGTGGCTAGCGATTGGCTTGCTAGCCATATAAGAGGCTTGAGTGGTTTCCGCCCAAGTTGGAGGACTCCATGACTATCAGGAGGAGGAGAACTTCATGTCTCATGAAGATCTCTAAGCGCTGTGGAGCCTATCGGACCCAGCGTGTATCTCAAGAAGGCTATAGGGGTCTGATCAACCTCTCACCTCTCCCCGTCGCCGCCTGATCCCTCAACGTACCCTTCCCTGCACGCAAGTTCCACGGAGCCTAGCAAACTTCGTGTGAGTGAATCCAGAGCTCTACCCGGGTTCGAGTCCTGCAGGTTTTTCTTCCCGTCGCCGAAACCCCATTGCGACGTACTCATGAGGTTTTTGTTCATCTTCCCGTTGCTGAAACCCCATTGCGACGTACCCTCATGTTCTGCAGGTTCGAGTTTTGTTTTGTTTTGTTTTGTAACTGCAACTCAAGCAAGTTTTCCTGCCTGCACCGCGACCATCTTCAGTGTAAGTAAAATAATCTTAAATCAACCACTAAGCGTCCATGCCTCATTCTAGCATGCCGCCTGCCTTCCCCGACCTGGCGTGTCTGGGCTGCTGGCCACAGCCCGCTGTGCGAAAAAAAAAACCCCAAGGGCCTCGGACCACTCCCGGCCCGCACACTTTCCTGCACAGTAGTGTAGTTTACTGCGCAGTAAGCATGTATGTCTACACATGCACACACTTACTTGTCCATGCAAGTAGCAAATTTGCTTACGAGTACTTACAGAGCAGTAACACTAATGTAGACACCACCAGGGAGCAGATTTGCTCGTGGTCAGCCCTGCCACTAGGGGGCCAGCCTGAGCTCATCCCCAGGGCCCTGGGGCTGGGAGCCTCCCCAGCCACAAGCCCTTTAAAAACCTGCAGGCATTTTGAGCCCTCGGGCACAACAGCAAGGAGCCTGGGGGGACCCCTGGCCTCTGCTGCCCATGCACACAGGCTGCAGCCTATCAAGTGCCAGCTTTCCTGCACCCCAGTGCCACTGCCTGGCTCACGTCATCCAGCCTGGCAGGCTGCTCCAAGCTCCTGCCAGGCCTGCCAGCACCTGGGACCAGCTGCAGCCAGATCCTGGCCACCGGCTTCCTGCAGCCAACCCGCAGCAACCCGCCCAGAGCCTGCAGGCACTGCGGAGTATCAGCTTACCACGCAGCCCGCATTCCCATGCTATGCCCCTGCACTAGGCAGCTGCAGGCAGCTGCCCAGGCCTGGCAGCACAGAAAGCCCAGAGAGCTGGCACAGGAGCCCTGATGACCTCATCACTGATGCTATTCACTACCACCTGGTGACACAACTGGTCACAGAAGGAGACTGGTGACGTCGTGGTGCTGCCAGGCAAGGGGGAGGTGCAGCGGCAGTTCACGTGGGACAGGCACTCTGAAGTGCACATCTACGAGGAGCTGTCATGCTGGGTACAGGAGAATGGGCATAACCAGTCAGTCAATGCAGCATAAAGGTCGGGGTGCCAGCAGCCCATCCCACTGAGCTCCCTGCCCCTCAGCCTCCACCAACAGTTCGGGAAGCCCAAGTCAGTCCCTGCCCAAACAGCTCCACAACCTCAGCTCCAGCCATGAGGCACAACCAGCCAGGTCACTGCCATGAGCCAACAGTGCCAGCTCCTCCCTGTGGGGGGCAGGCCTTGGCTGGGTACCCACATGCTGGGCCCCACTTGAGGATACCACCAGGAGCCACACAACTTTGCCACCAGCCGGGATCAACCGGAGCCACTGGACATGCCAGCCCCACCCACATGGTAAGCCTTGCAGTGTGGGGAGGGCCCTCCTTGACCCTGCCCGCAGCCCCCCCTCAAAGTTCCTTCTCCCTGCCTGGGCCAGCCATGCTCCCCTGGTTCCCGCATTCCACCTTCCCCCACCCACAGCACTCAGGGAGGTGGGAGACAGTACAAAACTTTACTGAGCAGCCAGTGCCCCCACAGCTAGGTGGGCACAGGCCTCTGTGGCGGGCCAGCAAGGGGTGGTACCTCGGTT
>NW_005843304.1:181125-188819 GCF_000455745.1 Alligator sinensis
GGCTGCTGCCCCCTCCTCTTGGGCAGTCCTTAACTTATATAGCCCTTGTGACCTCATTTACCTGGTCCAATGGAGGCCAGCACCTGTTGGCTGTCAGCCAACCAATTTGAAATACATCACTAGTTGCCAGGCAGGCTCTAGCCCACCCAGGAGGAAGCCCCTCACCCAGGTATGTGATACTAGTCATGTAGCCAGAGGGAGCAGGTTTCCCCCCTCCCTCAGGAATGTAGCCAGCTCAGGTCACCTAAAGAGATAGGGTAAAGGTGTGTATCCTTTGCTGAGCCCAACCTAATCAAATTGTCACAGGGCAGAGTTTTTGGGGGACAGACAAAGGTGGCTTTCTGCCACAGCCTCTCACACACTAAGGAATGCATAGATGCTGGTGGCAATGTCCTCCTCAGCTGTGGGGACATGTAGCACAGTCAAAGGTAGCCCTGCAGGCACCAGCAGAGGTTGTGGGGCAGCCCGAGCTTGCCCCCCACACTGGCAAAGCTCAGGTCTCATGCCAAGTGTGCAGGTGTGGGGCACCATAGTGATCAGCAGCAGCAGGGCACAGTTTGTCAGGCATCCCTCAATCCACACAAACAGCTCTTCGCACAGCACCCAGGACATGTGCAGCAGGGGCACAGTCAGGGCACAGCACCAGTGGGGGAGGAGGGGCTGGCCCTGGGTTACCTCCCCAGAGAGGCTCCCTGTGGGGAAGGCAGAGGCACAGACAACTCCATGTCCCAGTCATCTGGGAGTCCCGCATCCCCTAAGCCTGCCTGCCATGGGCTAGGCAGCAGCACAGGAGACTGGCTGACCTGCAGGAGAAGTAGCAGCAGCATCTGGAGCCACAGGCGCAGGTGCTGCTAAGAACCTGGCCTGTCCCGGCCTGGAAACAGGCTGTGGTGTTGGGGAGGGAGGATGAAAGGGAGGTCTGTTTGTTGTAAGAGCAATAAAGGTTTTTCTGAGAACTTTCTACAGTGAGCATGGTGCTGGGGCTGGGTGGTGGGGCAGGGGTCTGTAGATGGCTGTCCAGGTGGGCTACAATGGGGAGTGCAGGAGGAGATAGTCAGCCAGCACCTCTCATTCCTGGTGCCCTGGCCCCCTGGGGTGGGTGTGTGGCTTACCTGGGGCCTCAGTCAGGGGTGGTCTGCCACTGTCACTGCCATCGCAGGTGGTGGTCCCACTGCCAGGCATCCTCTGCCCACCATGCCTCCTCCACCCAGGCCTCACAGAAGAGCTCCCCCAGGTCTTGCAGATGATATGCAGCACACAAGCTACAATGATGACCTGGGGGATGTTGTCCTTGGCAAACTCAGCACAGGCAGTGAAGGTGCACCAATATCCCTTGAGGTTGCCAAAGGCACACTCCACCAGCACATGGGTCCAGTCCAGGCACCAGTTGAAGTAGGCCTGGAAGGGGTCAAGCTAGCTAACATAGGGCCGCATGAGCCAGAACAGAAGCACATAGGTGGGGTCCCCAATGAGGAGGGCTGGGACCACCACAGTGCCCAGCTGCAGGTCTGGCACACCCAGTTCAAAGTGACTGCTCTGCACCAGACCTGGGAGGGTGGAGTTGTGGGAGATAGAGGTGTCATAGCCACTGCCTGCCCAGCCAGCACTCACATTGGTGAAGGCACTACGGTGACTGATGATAGCCTGGAGCACAACGGAGTGAAAGCCCCTCCAGCTGTAGTATGGGCAGTTGCCATGGAGCAGGCAGATGACAGGGATGTGGGTCCCCATCCAGAGCCCTGATGCACTGGGGGAATCCCAGTAGCTAGCACCATGTTTGAAAGGGACCTGGGGGTCATAATTGACCATAAAATTAATATGAGCCACCAGTGTGATGCTACAGTTAGCAGAGCAAACAATATGCTGGCAGGCATCAACTGATGCATCTCAAGCAAAACTAAGAAAGTTATTCTCCCACTCTACTCGGCATTGGTGAGGCAGCAGCTGGAGTACTGCATCCAGTTCTGGGTGCTACACTTCAAGAAGGATGTGGAGAAGCTTGAGAGAGTTCAGAGAAGAACTACTCATATGATTAGAGGCCTGAAGAGCAAGCCATACAAGGAAAGGCTGACAGACTGTTCAGCCTAGAAAAGAGAAGACTTTGGGAGGATTTGGTGGCAGCTTACAAATATATCAGGGGTGAGCATCAGGGACTAGGTGAACAACTATTCATCAAAGCACACCAGGGGAAAACCAGGAGCAACAGTCATAAACTCCTAGAAGGTTTCAGACTGGATATAAGGAAAAACTTCTTCATGGTTCATATGACCAGACTCTGGAATAGACTGCCAGTGGGGGTGGTGCAGGCACCTACCTTGGAATCTTCAAAAGGAGACTGGATGCACACCTTGTTGGGGTTATTTGACCCCAGCCATCTTTCCTGCCTAGAGCAGGGGGGCTGAACCCAATGATCTCACAAGGTCCCTTCCAGCCCTAAACTTCTGTGAATCTGTGAATCTGTAAACCCCACCACCACCACTAGAGGGTCATGCATGTGGAGCTCTGTGTGCCCCAGCCCATCCTGGAGAGCACCACACACTTCCAGGATGGTCTTCCTGGTGGTGGCCTTGCCCACACTGAAGAGGTGGCCCACATAGCAGAGGCTGGTGGGCATGGCCAGCTTGACCAGGGCAATGGCCAGACGGGTGTCTACAGGGAGGGGTGGCCACACGTTGGTGTCCTGCTGTTCCAGGTGTAGGCAGAGCTGCTCCAGGAGGTGCCAGAAGGTGGCTCAGGTCATCCTGAATGCCTCCAGCCACTGGTCATCATCCCAGGTGTGGTGGACGACATACATCCACCAGTTGTGGCTGGCCCAGTGGGCCCAGACGTGGCAAGGCTGGAGGGCCAGGAGGGCGAGGGCAGCCCTAGCGATGACAACCTGGACTGCATCATCGGCATCCCTGCTGGGGTCTGGTCGAGGTGGCAGCTGCGCAGTGCCAGCAGCCCTGGAATGGCACGGTGGGGCTGGGCGGGTAGGCACTGTGTGTGGGGGAACTGACAGACCCAGATGGCTGTGGTGGTTGGCACAGCAGGCAAGCAGAGTGGCCAGTAGAAGCCCAGGATTCTAGGCATCACTGCCAGGGGCAGGAGCTGGAGCAGTCATGGTGCAGGGAGGCAGAGGCTGTGGCACAAGAGCTGCCGTGTGCTGCCCCTGCGCTGTGCATGCTGCTCCTGGCCAGAAAAGCAGCTGGCCAGGGAGCAGGACTAGCTTTTAAAGATGGCCTCTGGCCACAAGCAGCTACAGCCTAAGCCTCCAGCTCTCCCTGATGATAGCAGAGGTCCACTCCAGAGATCCATTGAAGGGCCCCAGGAAACAGAAGTAGTTTACTGCTGAGAGCATCGAACGTGCTCCCATGTCCTTGCACAGTAGACGCCTGCCTGGGAGCATTTACTTGCAAGTAATTTACTTGCAAGTAAACTGGTCCCACAACTGGTCCTAGACATCTTTGAGGATTGGGGCTCCTGTCTCTGAATTTCCTCTTACAATGTATCTTGCCCTTAAAAGCTTATGGCTTTTTAAGACTTGGTTTATTTGTGGTCACTATAAAGTCCTCTGCCTGAATCTCTACAGGTTCCAAAAGTAAATGTTGTATTTAGGAGACTTAAATAGTCCTTTTTAATATATATTTCTTTGTACTCTTACTGCAGTGGGATAGACCTTTATTATTATTCCATAGTCCAGGGTCATAATTTTTAATAACCTGTATTAAAGAAAAAATTATAAAATGTCAAAGTATTATGTGGATAAGAGTTCTTGGCTGAAAAAAAAATATTGTAACTTGGGCAAAAGCTACTGCATTATGCCTATAAGTCAAGAGAAGGGTGCCCTGCTTTATGTGCCTGCTGCCATATATCTCTATGCACGTCATCCAGGATTCCTCATTGAGATGTTGCAAATTATGCATAGAGGTTTGTTTGTCTCCATGTGTAACTCAAACATCCACTTACACCTAAGCACAAAGCGAGCCTGATAATAGATAGACCTTGTGCTTCATAATTGCAACTGTCAGTACATACATTTGCGTTAGCTTCTTGAATAGCTTTCATTTTAAAAAGCTACTGTTTGACCCTACATATATATATATATATATATATATATAGGGTCAAATGGTAGCTTTTATATGCTATGAAATTTTCTTTACAAAATACCTGATAAAAGATTGAAGCTGTTAAAGGAATGATACTTTGAATAGCAAAATAACCAACAGAACAATTACCAGAGATAGTAAATGAAAAGAATTAGTGAAAAGAAATAGAACTATAATAGTTTTTGTCCAGCTCACAGGTACTTCATAGAAAAAGAAATGCTTGTTGCACCCACAAAGAATGATACACAAAAGCCTTTCACACTAAGGAACATGCAGGGATGAGGGTAAACTCTATTCCTCCTGCTAAAGCTGCATTACTAGATGAAAAAGAATACAAGAGTCACTGGGGCCAGGACAGCCTGCCAGGTGGAGCCAGATTCTGAGGCCCAGTAAGGAGGGCACTGCTCTGGCACACAGGGAATCTTGGATTCTGCTTCCTTCTCCCAATGCTGTTTATTCCTTTGGCCTCTGTGGCAAGTTCAAGCCACAGGGGTGGCTGTGATGTCCCCTAGTGGCTGTGTGGCTCCTGCCTGGCTCCATCTCTAATGTAGCCTTCCCTTGGTTGCTCACCCGCCACACCTTGTTATTGAGATTAAGTACAGGAGGCTTGTCTCAGGAGGCCACTGCCACTACCTCTGCTTGCATCTGTGAGTTTTCTGTCCAGGCAGGACCGCTCACCATCAAGGCTTCCACCCAGGTTCAGGTTTGGTGCTATGGGGACTGCAGCTTGCAGGTTCCTTCTAGTGACAGGCAGGTCAGGGAGTGCTTGTGGTGTGAGCAGTGCCTCCTCATGCTGTCTCTCAGGGAACAGGAGGAGGTGGTGAGGCTCCAAAGCATCCTCTTCCATGAGGAGTTCATCAATTTAATGCTGGGGGAGACCTCTGGGACTGTGAAGGAAGAAGTGCCAGAGGCAGTGCTAAAGAAGGAAGAGGACTTGGACTCCCAGGAAGGTGGAAGCTTGTGATCTCTGGCAGCAAACATAAATCTTCATCTTTACCTGCAGCAGTTCATCCAGAGAATAGATATGGAGCCCTAGCAACAGAGGGCAAGGAGCACAAGGAGCAGGGAAGTAATTATTCCCCCTTATTCAGCACTGGTAAGGCCACATCTGAAGTACTGTGTTCAGTTTTGGGGCCCCCACTACAGAAAGGATGTGGACAAATTGAAGAGTCCAGCAGAGGGCAACAAAAATGGTGAGGTTGCCTGGGGGACATGACTTATGAGGAGAGGCTGAGGGAACTGGGCTTATTTACTCTAGAGAAGACAAGACTAAGAGGGGATTTAATAGCAGCCTTCAACTATCTGAAGGAGGATTCTTAAGAGGATGGAGCTAGACTGCTCTCAGTGGTGGCAGATGACACAACAAGGAGCAATGGTCTCAAGTTGCAGCAAGGAAAGTTTAGGCTAGATATTAGAAAGAATTTTCTCACTGGGAGGGTAGTAAAACACTGGAACAGGTTACCCAGAGAGGACTCTCCATTAGGCCTGCACGAATAGGGAACTATTCGACTCGGGTTCAGATTCGGCTGATTCGGATGCCAGCGATTCGATTTGGAGCTCCAAATTGGTTTCCTGCCTCAATTCAGCCATAGGGTATAATTGGGATTCAATGAAATATCTATAAAGTTGTTGTTTTTTGTCCAATTTGGATGAAACTTGCAGGGATGAAACTTGAAACTAGCCTCTGCTGAGAGCATGAAGTCTGACAAGTTTCAAGGAGATAGGTACAAGGGTTTGGGGGAAACTGCACCACAAATTCCTGAAAGCAAAACTCATGTCACGTGTGTGTTAAGCTGCAATGGGGTCAAAACTGCAGGGATGGTAGCCCCTGCAGAGGCCACAAAGCCTGCCAGGTTTCAAGGAAATAGGTGCAGGGGGTTGGGGGAATCTGTACCTCAAGCTGCGGACAAGCAAAACTCGTGACATGGGTGACACTGTGTGCATTAAGGCGCAGCAGGATGAAAGCTGCAGGCCTGCTAGCCTCTGCTGCAGCCACAAAGCCTGCAGCTGTCAAAGAGATAGGTGCAGGGGTTCTGGGGCCCTGCACCTCAAGCTGCTGACAGACAAAATTCATGACATGGGTGCTTGTGTAACTTCCTGTCTCTGTCTTGGGGCAGTTGATTGTCTGTATTGATTCTTTCCTCTCCTTAGTTTGTGGTTTTATTGGTGTTAATCCTTGCTTGTTAACTCATTGCATTAGCTGGCTACTGTGTATTGAGCTGGTCCCTGAGTGAATCATGATTGATTAGTAACACAGTAGCCAAGCAGCCAGGCCTGCAGTAGCTCCTTACCACCCCACCCCCCAAGCCCCAAGACAGACACAGTCGCACAAGCACCCTGTTCCAGAGGTTCCCAACCACCCGGCTGCAGCCTGCTACTGGGCTGTGAAGGGCTGGCTGCCAGTCCGCAGGAGGGTTGGCTGCTGGACTGGAATTCCGCAAGTCCGGTCAGTATACTCAGTATAAAAAAGGGTTGGCTATTGGTCCACAGTATGCTGGTCATTTACAGTCTGCAGTTTGCCAGTCCATAGTTTGCTGGTCCATGGTCACTTCCGGTGCACAGTCTAAAAAGTTTGGGAACCACTGCGCTGTTCCACCCTCAGCCGCTACCTGGGTGGGTGGGTTCTCTATATCCCCTCTATATTCTCTGGACTGAGAAACCCTCTGTAGGCCTTGAGCCCATCTCCTGTAGGGCTCAAAGCTTGTAAATCAAACAATGGTATCAACATAAAACCAAGGCCTCTTGCCTTCCAAAAACCCTTCCTTCTCTACCCTGGGTAATTGCTCCGAGGCCAGCAGGGTTGCTCTGCTTCCCTTACCTTCCTTAGTCCTTCAGTAGCCCTTCTGCCCTACTGCAAAGAACTCTTCTCAGGGTCTCAGGGCTAGACTATCTGACCTGCTCAGGAACTGGGCTTATCTAGCCCCAGCCTGGCCCTCTTCTGATCAGGTGAGCCTCAGTCTAACCAGCACTCAGGCAGATTCTCCCCTTTAAGTGGCAGGTGAATCACGGTGCCCTGTTACAGCCTCCTTTGGTGGTAAATGAGACTGGAGGTGACACAGCCATGGACTGCAGTTATGTTCATACAGAATCATAAAAAATTAGGGTTGGAAAGAACCTCAGGAGATTATCTAGTCCAACCCCCTGCTAACCAGGTCTTAAAAATCTCCAAGGATGGAAACTCCACAACCTCTCTGGGTAGCCAGTCCCAGTGCTTTACTACCCTCCCAGTGAAAAAAGTTTTTCCAAATATTTAACTTAAATTTGCCCTCTTGCAACTTGAAACTGTCATGACCCAAAGGCATGATTTTGTGTGTGCTTCGGCACCAGAATTATCCCCGCCAAGTTGCAGCTTCATTGCACGGGAGAGTTTCCTGTTGCAGAGGAAAACCCCGGTGCAGGGACGAGTTTCCCGCCTTTTCTGCAGCTTCTTTTGCAGAGTGCATAGCTCATGTTGCGAGAGGAATGCACGGTGCAAAAGAGTTCCCGCCACCGGTATGTAAATTCGTTCCCCGCTATTGGCTAGTTTTAAATTATTCCCACGTGGCGGCTAACGATTGGCCTGTTAGCCGTATAAAAGGCTTGAGTGGTTTCCGCCCAAGCCGAAGA
>NW_005843304.1:188985-192044 GCF_000455745.1 Alligator sinensis
GCTCTGTTCCGTGGAGCCTAGCAACCTCCATGAGACCGTCTGTGTTGTCTGTCTGTAACTGCAACTCAAGCAAGTTTTCCAGCCTACACCACTGCCATCTCGGTGTAAGTAAACAATCTTTTAATCTACCGCTAAGCGTTTGTGCCTAATTCCAGCTCGACGGCCTTCCCTCTCCGACCCGGCGTGCCCAGGCTGCTGGCCACAGCCCGAGTGCAGCACGGAAAAGGGCTCAGGTCACTCCCGGCCCGCACAGAAACCATTGCTCTTTGTTCTGCCATCAGCCACCACTAAGAGCAGCCTAGCTCATTCTCTTTGGAACCACCCTTCAGGTACTTGAAGGCTACTATTAAATCCCACCCCCTCAGTCTTCTCTTCTCCAAACTAAATAAGCCCAGTTCCCTCAGCATCTCCTCAGAAGTCATGTGCCCCAGTCCCCTCACCATTTTTGTTGCCCTCCACTGGACTCTCCCCAATTTGTCCAAACCCTTTCTGTAGTGGGGGGGAGAAGAAGGGGCAAAACTGAACCCAGGATTCCAAATGTGGCCTCAATAGTGCCAAATAGAGGAGAATAATCACTTCCCTTGATCTGCTGGCAACACTCCTACTAATGCAGTCCAGTATGCTGTTAGCCTTCTTGGCAACAAGGGCACACTGTTGACTCATATTCAACTTATTGTGCACTGTAACCTGCAGGTCCTTTTCTGCAGAGCTGATGCCTAGCTTGCTAGTCTCCAGCCTGTGCCAGAGCATGGGATTGTTCCATCCTATTTGCAGGACTTTGCACTTGTCCTTATTGATCCTTATATCTTTTGGCCCAGTCCTCCAATTTATTGAGGTCTCTCTGCATCCCATCCCTACCTTTTAGCATATCTCCTTCTCCCCCCAGCTATGTATCATCTGCAAACTTGCTGAGGGTGCCCTCTATGCCATCTTCCATTTTGTTGAGGAAGGTATTGAACAAAACCAGCCCCAGGACCTAACCCTGGGGCACCCCCCTTGATGCCAGCTGCCAACTAGATATTGAGTCATTGACTACTACCCTCTGAGCCTGATGATCCAGTTTCATAGATTTCATAGACTTCATAGACATTAGGGCTGGAAGGGAACTCAGAAGATCATCGATTCCAGCCCCCTGCCCCAGGAGCAGGAAGTCAGCTGCGGTCACAGGATCCCAGCAAGATAAATGTCCAATTGACTCTTAAAGGAATCCAGAGCAGGTGCTTGCACCACCTCTGGCAGCAGTCTGTTCCAGGTCTTGGGGGCTCAGACTGTTAAGAAGTTCTTCCTTATGTCCAGCCTGAAACAGTCTTGGAGAAGTTTGTGACCATTTGACCATGTCATCCCATGGGGCACTCGGGTGAACAGGCGTTCCCCCAGATCCTGATGTACACCCTTTACATACTTATAGGCAGCCACCAGGTCCCCCCTAAGCTGGCGCTTTTCCAGGCTGAAGAGTCCTGTAGCGCTCAGCCTCTCATCATAAGGCCTGTTTTCCTGCCCTCTGATCATGCATGTGGCTCTCCTCGGGACTCTCTCAAGTTAGTTTTCTGTCCACCTTACAGTCCATTCATCCAACCAGTACTTCCTCAGCTTACTTGCAATAGTGTTGTGGGAGACTGTATCAAAAGCCTTGCTGAAGTCAAATTATACCACATCAACTGGTCTCCTCACATCCACAGAGCTAGTCATCTCATCGTAGAAAGCAGTGAAGTTGGTCAGGCATGACTTGCCCTTGGTGAATCACTGCTGACTGGTCCTGATCACAACAGCTGTGCAAAATGGCTGTGTTTCATTTCAGTTTTGGATTTGGCACTTTGGAGGGACAGTAATACATTTTGGTGTTTTGGATCACTGTCCCATTTCGATTCGGCCGAATCTGTTTAGGAGTTTCAATGCTGTTTTGATGTTTTGGCCATAAGCTATAATAAGGAATCACTAAAATGCCTATGACTCTGTCATTTCTTGTCTGATTTGGATAAAAATTGTAGGGGTTGTCTCCCCTTCAGAGGGCATAAAGTCTGACAAGTTTTAAGGAGATAGGTGCAGGGAGTTTTGTGAAACTGCACTTCAAACTGTTCAAAGCAAAACTAGTATCACTTGCCGGCAGCGGCAGCATGCTGTCATCCTGCTGCAGATCTGGGGGCCTGCACCCCCTGGGGAGGAGTCTGGCACAGCTCTGCAGCCTTCCCAGGGGGCAGGGGCCCCCAGATCTGCATGCAGCATGACAGCAGGCTTCTGGTGCCAGGTAGGGCCAGCACCAGCACTGGGTTCTTCCCGGCACTCAGCACAGACTACGCCAAGCAGACTCAGGTGCTCGCCCACCCCCAGCCTGCTGTCATCCATATGCCCCACAGCCAGTGAGTGCAGAACTTAAAAAAAAAAATAAAATAAAAAAAGCCCCTCACACACCAGCTGCAGCAACGGTGATTGGGGCCTCTGAGGGCTCATGGCAGAGGACCCCGTGCAGCATGGGGCAGCAGGAGGCAGCGGGGATCACCCCCCCCAGCACCCATGCAGACGCTCTCCCATGGAGTGGGTGCAGCATGGCTCAGCAGGGCGCTGCGCACTGTCTGGGAACTGTGGTTGCTGGGGCTGAGTGCTGCTGGGCTCTGGCTGACAGGTGGAGCCGCCCCAGCTCCCAGACAGCGCACAGCGCCCTGCCATGCCATGCTGCACCCACACCATGGGGCAGCTGTTGCATGGGTGCCAGGCAGGGTGGGGTGATCCCCGCTGCCCCACGCTGCATGGGGGTGCTCTGCCACAAGCGCCCAGAGGACCTAATCACCACAGATGGAGCTGGTGAGTGGGGGGCTTTTAAAAAAAAAGCCCCACACTCACTGGCTACAGCAGCGGTGATTGAGACCTCTGGGCACTTTTTCATTGTATCTGTGTCCATTAGCAGAGCCCCCCCACACAAAGCACAGAGGGCAGTGGGGATTGTGGCAGAAATGCCACTGTCGGTGCCCCTCTCCAGAGACCTGTCTCCACCAGCCTGAGAGGCGGCCGTTGAATCCCTCACAGCGGGGATCTCGCTCCTTGTCTGCAGACAAAAGCCTGGC
>NW_005843304.1:192821-193515 GCF_000455745.1 Alligator sinensis
GGAAAGGAATAGTGTCACTGAAATCCCTTGAGCAAACAATTTCTAATTTGGCATCGGGTCGACTGGATAGGGTAGAGAGTCAGGATGGAGGACGAGTATGTCCGGATGACTGTGCCCGAACTGAAAGAATTGGCAAAAGAGAGAGGCCTACATGTGAAGAAAGGGCTAAAGAAGGATGAGCTGATTAAACTCTTGTGTACCAGCGAGTCAAGACCTGCGTCAGCTTCACGCTCGGCAAGTCCTGAGCCTGACTCAGGACCACCCTCCCGCTCGTCAAGCCCGGAGGCTGCCGGGAGATCACTCTCCGAGAGCGAGCAACAGAGACTCCGTGAGAGAGAGATGAAAAGGATGGAACTGGAAGAGAAACAGCTGGAAGCCCAGCGCGAAAGGGAACAGCGGGAAGAAAAGAGTGAACAGCGGGAAGAAAAGAAGGAACAGCGACGGCTGGAGGAGAAAAGGATGGAACTAGAGGCCCAGCGCAAGCGCAAGAAAGAGCAGATAGAATTAAGAAGGCTGGAGCTGGAAGAGAGGCGGTTGGAGAGGGAATCCCGGTCAGAGGCACAAAGGATGGAGCTCGAGCAGAAAAAGCTCGACGCTCAGCTCCATTTGCAGACCATCGGGGAAAACGTGAACCCTCCGCAAGCATCCGGGGAACAGCTCAAACTGGACGTCTCCGCCTTCGCTCGCTACCGAG
>NW_005843304.1:198485-212827 GCF_000455745.1 Alligator sinensis
CTCCATGGGATTCCTTTGATATTCCTGTAAGATTTCTATGATATTGCTCTACCTTTTACCCTATTTCTGCCCTACCCCTGTAATCAATAAAGTTCTCCTTTGTGACCGGTGTGGGAGACTTATTGAGGGGTGGGTCTAAATTATGCCAAGGAGGCCCCTTAGGTCAGTGGACTAAGAGAGGCTTCCTAATAAGCCCCTGACTTGGGGAAGTGCCCCAAGTGCTTGTATTGGGTCTAGTCCCCATTGGATGATCAGGCCTGTGTTTTCCAAGGTGCACAGAGCCAGAAGTGAGTCCAGAGCCTTGGATGGTGGCAGCGGGAACCCCAGGCTAGCGGGTGTGCTCCAGGGAAGGGGTCGGCCGGACGGGAGGCACCCCAGGGA
The DNA here is from genome assembly GCF_000455745.1 of Alligator sinensis. Classification (NCBI taxonomy): domain Eukaryota; kingdom Metazoa; phylum Chordata; order Crocodylia; family Alligatoridae; genus Alligator; species Alligator sinensis. The sequence goes on from NW_005843304.1 coordinate 198,867, forward strand.
GGCACTCAGAGCCTGGAAGGTGGTCGGGCGCAGGGAGGTGGGCGGCTCAACGCAGGAGCGCCCCCTACTGGCCCGCCTCAGGGATCACCTCCCTCGCCTGGTACATGCATGATGGCAGCTGCCCCATGGCACGGGTGTAGCATGGCTCAGCAGGGTGCTGTGCAATGTCCAGGAGCTGGGGCAGATTCCCCTGTCAGCCAGAGCTCCCAGTCTGATTCTCCAGCTCTCTGGTCATTCCCCCAGCTCCTCCCGGGGGGGTGAGACCCCAGGATCTGTGCACGGGGCTTCAGCAGGTTGCTGCTGCTGGCTGGGGAAATAGGCCATCACCAGCTGGCAGCGGCAGCCTGCTGTCACCTCACATCATTCAGGGGCCTGTGCCCCCCCAGAAGAGCTAGGGGAAGCAATCAGAGAGCTGGGGGAAAGATGAGGGAGCTGGGGAATCCAACTGGGGGAATGTTCAAGGCCCTGAACATTTCCCCAGCTCCCAGTTCACTTCCCCAAGCTCTCTGATCATTTCCTCAGCTCTTCCCAGGGGGCGCAGGCCCCCAGATCTGCACACAGGGTTTCAGCAGGTTGCTGCTGCAGGCTAGGGCCAGCAGCAGCACCACAGTCTTCCTGGCACTCAGCACAGCCTGCAGAGGTAGCCTGCTGAAACCCCGCGTGCAGATCCTGGGCCCACATCCCACAGGAAGACCTGGGGAAATGATCAGAAAGCTGGGGGTAGCAATCAGAGAGCTGGGGAATCAAACCAGGAGCTAGATGTTAATATCAGAGCAGTCCTTCCCCCACCTCTTTCCCCTCCCTCTTCTTAGTTTTTGTTTCCCTGCAAGCCCAGCTCTGAAACTCCCAAATTCTCCAAAGCATTTCCATAACATTTTGGATTCTTCCAATTCATTTTGGAACTGTTTCAGAGCCTTCCATTTCAATTTGGATTAGGTGTTTCAGGCACCAAAACAGCCTGAAACACCTCCAAAATGAAATGGCTGTCAAAATTTTGCACAGCCCTACTAATCACCTTCTTTTCTTCCAAGTGCCTAGAAATGGATTCCTTGAGGACCTGCTCCAGGATTTTTCCAGGAACTGAGGTGAGGCTGACCAGTCTAGAAAATACAGCCCGTGGACTGGATTCAGCCCACCAGGCCATTCTATCTGGCCCACCCACAGGGCCCCTAAAAAATTTAGAAAAGATTTATCTGCTCCTGGCTGCCTGTCAAAGATGACAGAAGTCAGGCACAGTAGGACCCAGGGGGAGCCTCAGCAGGACACAGCAGCCCAGGCCTGCCCCACCCCCAGCCATTTCCCTGCCCTCCTGCCCCAACACTGCTCCAGCACCACAGGGTTCCTGGCTGCATTGCTGGACCACAGGAGCACATGGCCCATGCTGGTACCTGGTAGGGTTGGGGTGTGTGTAAGGAGGGACTGTGTGCATGTGTTCATAGGGCAAGTCCCACATACACCCCATCCTACACATGCACCCACAGCTCCCCTTGCACTGCCATGTATGTAGACCTTCACACCCACACGCCCTCACACACCCCAGCCACTCTCCCCCCACACACATTCTCCCACAAACCCCATACCCACCCACACCCCACATACTCACACACGCACAGCCCCCCACAAACATATTCCCACCCCCCACAATATACAAGAGTCAGACTTCAATTTAGCCTATTATATACAATCACTTCTATGTACACTACACAAACACACGTAAACCAAGACAAAAATATTTTTTTTAAATCAAATTAATGTTTTAGGTGTTCACCCTTTAAAATATAATTTGGTATTTTTCTGGTTCTGAGATGGCAAAACTCCTTGCTGAAAGGAGTACTTCCAGAGGCAAGGGGAGGGACTTTTGGTGGCAAAGGTCAAGGGTTAGGGGTGGGACTTCCAGTCACGAGATGGCAATCAGAGGATGGGGCTACCCATGTGGCCCTTGACAGTTTGCCAAAACTCAGTAAGTGGCCCTCCACCTGAAATAGTTGCCCACCCCAGCATAGAGACTAACGCCATCAGTAAAGGGTAAAAAAAGAACTCCACCAGCATTTCAATGTCCTTCCTCCTTGCTAACCAGCATGGCGTCTGCCTTTGTAAAGGTGATTGTCTCTCTTCTCCTTCCCTAACCTCCTCAATTATTTCTAAAGTTATCTACTTTAAAATACAGAAAGATTCCTTGCCTCTCTAACACCTTGCAATCTATACTTAACTGCAGGGTAAAAGCAACACAAGCCACAGCTGACAGAAAAGTTCCCTGCCTTATGAATCAAAGAGCAGCTTGTGCAGAACCTTGTGTCAGGGTTTTTACATGCCCAGATTTAATGTGAATGTTGTCATCTGTTGTGAATATTATTTGTACAGCTTGGCTATCACACTTGCATAAGTCACAATTAAAATACAAAAAGTCATTATAAATTTTACATCTAATCTGAATATTTTTAAAAACACATGTTGGATGGGGGCAACAGCTTGCTAAAACACATGATACTCTAGGAGTTACTGTACATTCCCTCTGGCTGAGCAGCAACATTTATCCCTTGCAGCTCATTCCCTGTAATGGATAAATGCTGGAACATCTCTCAATTCACAATACTAAGGAGCTACAGTACAGGGCAATGTTTGTTTTGAAAAGAAGATTACAACATATACAGTGATTCATAAATATTTGCATTTTATAATTGTTTCTACAAATGAATTGGCAAGCCAAATCACATAGGAGTGGTATTTTTTTTTCCTACAAAGAGGATGAGCTGTAGAATTTTAAACAGCTTCACTCTGAATGTGAGCTCTGGTCACTTTTCTAATACAAATATCACTAAGATTAAATTCTCTTATTTTTTTATTTGATTATCAGTTTTCCCCCTGCAGAACTTTTTCGCTGTATCTGTGTCCATTAGCTGAAAGACATACCTCTCCAAAACAGTGACTCTGCAACAGCATAGGTAGGAGTAGGTCCATGGTCCAGTTATATTTGCAAAAGATACTTTCATTGTGTCACCTTAATTATGCAAAAAAAAATCACCCTGTGGAAAGGCAACCTCTTGATAGCATATACCAACAATGTTACTTTAACAAAATATCATTAACAGAACTTTCCCCATGAATGGGGAATAAAATTTAAAAAACAAAAAACTTAACTTTGGGGTTAGAAACAATCCTGGAGACTCCCCACATGTATTGAAGTCCATAAATCTGAAATTACTACCAACCATGGATGTCCTACAGACTGCTTGACACAGACAAAGGTTGCAGCAGAAGTGTTAAGCAACTGGACTGGAGATACTGAGGTACTTTTCCATGTCTCTGAGCAGGTAGTTGGGAGCAGCAAATAAGACAGGAATAGATGAAAAGCACATCAGTAGGGTATAAATTGACCAAAAAGGTTTCTAGATGTTGTCGTTGTACGCAATTAATTGCCACAAGTGTCATCAGTGTGTTTCAGGTAGAGGTGGTCTACCCATGTCAGAAAAGTCATGTTGCCAATCTGGCAAGTAGTGCATGTGGCTGCCATACTGGAATTGGTCAATATTTTAGCCCCCACTAGGGTTAGAAAATTAATTCCAATAATGAAACCAACATTGTATGAATCAAGGAGATTAACTGTAACATTTCTGTCATGGTAGCCATGTTGTATCCCAAGATGGCTGACACATTATTATGTATGTATCTACCCAATGTAATTAAAAAACCTAGTACACAATACTCCAATACTAAAAACCTCATGAAGTCTATCGCTACAAATTTCATAGCAGGCCTACAGTACTGAAAACATTATAACTCGGGCTAGTCTACTTGTTCAAGTTATATTGAATAAGACAATACAATATCTTCCGGCACAACATCTCCCATAGAAATACATAACAGCTCATTGTTGGAAACCTTAAACAAGTGGAACCTTTCAAACTGCTTTTGTAGCAACTTGACATTTTTGTAATCTTGTTTCAGTCATGTCCTTTGTCTTTTGTTATGATTGAAAGATGTTGTTGTATTGATCCCAAACATTTGATTTACCATCTCAGTTAGGTGACCTCTTTCATTGTAGTTCAGCTCCTATCATTGTCTAGCTGATTTGTTGTGTGTTTGGTTTACTATGCCACTGGCAATTTTGCAAACCTTGTTAATGTGTTCTATTGCCTGATCGGTTGAAATGTTTACAAATGGGAGATTAGTTGTCTTGGCCTCAAATCCTCCTTCCACAAATTCAGCATACACCATAGGAGAAAAATTCACTAAATCCTTCATACATTCAAGATATACTAGACCCCATCTCATATAATTAGTATGATCATGCACAGCTATCAGAGGAAGCATTTCTTCAAAGGAACATAAATGCTCATGTCAGCTTCCTTCATGTTCAGCCCTGATGAACAATAAGAGAGCATTGACTGCTTCCAAATAGTTCATACAGTACTTGAACGTACCTTGATGGGAATGTTCTTCCATGAATTCTTGAAGTAGTGAAAATCATTGGCAGATGCGCTAATGCTAGTTCTTTCACTACATTCCTTCCAACTTCAGCCATCATTTCTGAATGCAACAGCTATGCTACTGGAAAGTTGGTCAACCACACAATGAATTTGTTTATCAAAATATGCCATATTGTTCCAAATGTTATCTTATGTGCTCCGATAGCACAGTTGTACAGTTTTCCTTTCATTATGTTGGTGGCAGTTTTCTGAAAATAATCCACTTTGTGCATCTTCAAAAACTGAAGAAACAAAATGCTGACCAACTGCTGTTACATAAATCATTATGATATAGGCCTCCCAGTCGAATTACTGCTTCCATCTGTTCTAGCCACACCCACCCAAGTCATTTGCTTTGCAGTACAACATTGATCAAATATTATGACTATATGCTGCTGTCCCAGCATCCTGCAATTGTTGTATAACACATGCTAACAGTCCAAATTGTGTCTCACACAGATGCTGGTGCAGGTAGTAAGGGACAAAATACAGCAATTGATAGTGATGAAGTATCATCACAAAGAAACTGGTTAAATGCTGCCCACCTTGGTACAGCAACATTCTCCTGGTTATCAGCTGATATTCTATCCAACATGCATGGTAGCTCTGCTGATATCTGTTGAACAGCTGCGTTGTTGAGCTTTTAATTCATATTACTACCCAACTATGAATAGGTGGTTTCAATGACTTGTTACAGGTCATCATTGCCAGAATGACTTTGTTAAATTCAGGTGGTACATCTTTCAAGGTTATTTTTCTTCCTATTGTATCAGTGCTTTCTTCAATCTCAATTGGTTTCAATGGTCCTCTCTGAAATGCTACAATTTGCATTGCATGACATGTTTGTTTTCCATCTAATGTTTCCTCCAAGATGTCAATGTTGGCCAATGAAACTCAAACAAGATGACCAGGAATGGGATTCCTTGGCATAACAACTCCATTTTCCCCAAATTCCTTTAAATGCTTCTCAGCAATGGTGGTCTTGATGCAACAAACCATGTCATATGGTATGCTGCATCCAGCAGTGTGGAGACTTGTGTACCAGCTTCTTAGATCTAGTTGCATGATATATCAGTAAACTTAACCCAATATGTTTTGGTGTTAGCTTTTTGCCCCTTGACTGCACATAAAGCATATCCTGACATATATTCAGTGCATCTCTGTTCAGATGCTTATCCTGTGCATGACTTTCAACATCTTAGTTGTCATTGCCATCTTCCAAAATCAAACGGATCAATATGTAAAGACTATTGGGAACACATTTTTGGGCTTGTTCTTCATTCAAGTTGCTGTATCCCTTCATCCTGGCTATAACTTTCAAATCTCCTTTAATCTTGAGAGCAGCATAGTACAAGTTTTGTGTGTCTGAAAACTCTTCTCTGAACTGCAGGCCAAAAGCTTCCTCATCATTTATATGCAAATTTACAACTGCTTGTATAGCTTTACCAGTTGTCACAGTTTGGAAGACAAGAAATGGAAGGTGTGCATTTCTTTGGTGCTAAAACTGAACGGCTGTCTTGTAGTAAATCTGAAGTTCTTGCTCCATTTGCTTCAGTGTGGCCAGAGGGCATTCACCACCTTCATCTTCTACTAAACTGCAATATCTTTCAAGTATATCTTTCAGACTGTACATATTTTTCCATGCAAAACCAGCATCTTGTTCATGAATCACTTGATGCCATGCTCTCACTTCAAGAGAAAGAAGAATATCTTCTTGTGCAATCCCCACATACAAATGGGAATGAGAGATTTCTTGCTTCCAATGTTCCTCCCATCTGTATTCAAGATGGTAATATGCCTCAGCAGCTATTAGATCTTTGACACCAATTTGACAACACAATACTTCATTCTCCTCTGCCAACTTGTGTATTGCATTGACTGATTCAAATGACAATACCTGACTCAATCTCTTCTTATTAGAACATTTCTGGCAGAATATGCACATCCTCCAGTGAACTGCTGGAGTAGATGATCTGCTTAATGTTCTCATGCATTCTTCACTTGATGTTGCTGGTAGGGTTTCCTGTTCATCTTCTACCTTGCACAACTTTCTTAACAGTCTTTCAATATTTGTGTGTAAAAGAACTGTAGAAATAATTGTGTAAAAGTCCTTTGTGTGTAAAAGAATGGTAGCAAAAATGGTGCCAATTGAGGCTTTTGGAATATTATAGTGCAGGTGGTGTCGGTCAAGAATACTGCCATAACAAGTGCTGAATTCAGCAATTGTCCTACGTTGAATGAGTGCCTCATTGATTTGCACAATTCTAGCAAGTGTACTTAGGCTAATAGTTGACTCCAAACCTACTTCGAAACATATGATGCATCTTGTAGATTCTGAGTCATGCCTCCCATGCTTCACTGGCCTCAGTGATGCTATCGGCTCCATTGCAATGTTTGTTTAAGGGTGATAAAAGCGAGTCTTTTGTTGACAATCTCCAATGGGGGTCTTCATGTCAAGGTAATCTGAAACAAAACAGAGTTGCTGTAGTAATTTTGCAAACTTTTTGGGTATCTAATAATGAATAAAACTGTAAATTAGTGGCAACCATCCTGGCACCCAATATGGTTACCACAACAGAAATATTACAGTTGATCTCCTTGGTTAACACAATGTTGGTTTCATCATTGGAATTTAATTTTCTAGCCTTAGCGGGGGATAAAATATTAACCAAAATGTGAATCCATGACAGCCATCTTGGATTCCAATATGGTGGATACATGCACTGCTTGCCAGATTGGCAACATGGCTTTTCTGACACAGGTAGACCACCTCTGCCTGAAACACTGTTGACCCTTGTGGCAATGAGTTGCCTATGGGGTAACACTTGTACCCTTCTTTTTTACCATATTGCATGGCCATACTCTTTCACCAGCCACAATAAGAAGGGGGGAAAGCTTTAAAGGTGAAAATGGAGTTCAAATCACAAAATAAGTCTGATCCAATAGCCTGAAAGTCATGTTTTCAGGCATAATAGTGCATAAGGATGCAGTAACAGTGCACACAGCAGTACAATGCCAAAAATAAAGGCATAATCTTGCTGTCTTCTTCTGATACCACTCTTAAAAGAAAACATTGTCCAAGTCTTTGAGGTGGAGTGCTGCTCACATGAACAACATGTGCCCCCAGTGGCTGGGGGGGCACGATGGTGGCAGGAGCACGGCAGCGGTAAGCAGGGAACTCCTGCAGATGCCGCCGGTGCTGTCAGCAGCGGAGGGGGAGGGGTGGCAAGCACCAACCAGGGGTCAGCAACCACCCACAGATGCTGCCTTTTCATAGGGGATGCACCACCACACTCGGGGGGTGCACGTGCACCCATGTGCAGACCCTATGCAGTACCAGTGGCTGCTTGTCTTCAGAAATGAGAAAAAGATACGTTCTGATTTGCTTGAAACAGGACAACCTGTGCCCAATCCCTCCTTCTCCCCTCCCCACATAATCTTCTCCATCTTCTCCCTCCCCTCCTCCCCACAGAATTCCTGCACTGAAATCACTAAGGTAAATTAAGGGAAGAAAAAAAATGGAAACAAAGTTCTATACTGCCAACATCTTGAGAGTCAGAACATGCAATTTAAGCATTTCTAAAGAGTGGAATCACCTCCAAGAACCTCCATACTGATCACTTTTTGGTCAAATAAACCAACCTGAAGAAACTGTAGAAAGTTATAAAGGCAGGAAGGAAGGAAGGACTTTGACTTTTTAACTACTTTATTCAGGGTTTCGGGGTACAAAAAGTTGGCCTCTCTGGGGTCCAGGTCCAATATACAAAGCAAAGACAAACAAATTACCATCAAACCAAAAGCACCATGCCATTACATTCATAACATCATTCCATGACAGACACCTTCACTGTATTACACATCGTGCCTAACATGCCATTACGCAGTCAGGACACCGGCCACGTGGTCGTGCAGACCAAAGACCTCAATAAACAAACAATTCCTACCCTGCTCTATCCAATCATACACGTGGCAACACCTTTAGCTTCCCACACAAAGGAAAAAGAAAAAAGCAGCCTGGTGAGGGCCCACAGCATGAGCTTGGAGTCACAGTCTGCCACCAAGCCTGCCTGTTCACCCAAACCAGTCATAACATCAGAGCGCATATTAAAGACGACCATCCTCCATGTGGCACAGCACTCCCTCAAGGGCCCAGTGTGCCTCAAAGGCAGGCACCACCCACCAGAGCACAGCATGCTCAAACTCCAGTGAGAGGCGCACCCACACCAGGAGGCCGAAAAGCCACAGGGCATCATCTGAGCCGGTCCCGGCAAGCCAGTTGTGGTGGCTTTTGAGGATGGCTATCTTCGCCTGACCCAGTAGAAAGTTGACCAGGCAGACGGTGCCTCACTCAGCCATGCAGCACAGGTAGGAGCACACATAGGTGGTCACCAAGAGGCTCCTGCCAAGCCCCCGCAGCTGCAGCCTGAGGGCAACAAAGAGCAGCCGCAGGCGGGAACAGTCGTGGAAGGTGTGAAAGAAGTCTTCCTCAATGCCCCCAGGGCAGAAGGGGCAGGTTGTCGAGACAGCTGGGTCAAAGTGGGACGCAAACATGCCAGTGGCTAGGATGCCATTCAGCAACCACCACTGCAGGTCACCAGTCTTCTTGGCAGTTGGCAGCTTATACAGTGTGTGCCAAGCTGGGTGGGCCAGTGGGGAATCTGGCAGCCCCAGGTGCCATTGCCACAGTGTATTGGGGCGGCCTGCCAGCACCTGGGCACAGTGCATGTAAACCACTCAGGCACATAGGCTTCTATGTGACAGAGAAGCAAAGGGGCAACCCCTGTCGCTGTCGGAAGGCACAGAGAGCATCAGCAGGGTGCCAGGCCTACCGGCCAGCTCACCAACCACGGCCAGGGTGACTGGCAGCATAGGAAAAGCCTCATTCGGGGCATCTGCAGTGCAGGGGACATGGCGTGCCCAGAGATGGTCATCCAGGGTGGCTTCTGCCTCCGGTGGGAGGGCAGCCTGGGGATGTCATGCAGGAGACAGCCCACCCTGCATATGGAGCACATGCCTAGCCAGGTGGTCAGGGCCTTGGGTGAGAGCCAGGCCAACTGAGTGGGGTCAAGGAGATGGATCAAGTGGAGGACACGCACCTGGATGAGGGAAGCTATGAGGCTGGCCAGGCTTGGCAAAGAGTGCCACAGGGCTGCATTGTGTACCAGGGGCTCCCTCAGCAGCTGCGGGAAACGCAGGTACCGGGCCCGGGCCTGGAAGTGGAAGGTGGCCTGCCAGTCTCATACCACACTGCAATAGAAGGCCAGAAGCACCGCCCAGTTCAGAAACATGAGGTCCAGCAGGAAGAGCTCCCGGTCGAAGCCGATCGAAGCCCTGGCATGCCAGTTGTTGCCAGGGTAGGCACTCCTTGTCATAGAGGAGTCGCTGAAGGGCTTGCAAGCAGAAGGAGGCCACCTTGCTCACCAGGTCAACCAGGCTCTGGCCCCCCTCAGCAACAGGTAGGTAAAGGACGGCTTGTGGGAGCCAGTGGCGCCCATCCCAGAAAAAATCTACCAGGAGGCACTGGAGTCTCTTAAGTAGGTCCTGTGGTGGATCAAGTACGGTGCACCAGTGCCACAGGGTTGCCACCACCAGGTTGTTGGTGATGAAGACACATCCACAGTAGAAGAGGCTGGGTAGGCACCAGCACCACCGTTGCAGGAGGCCTTCCACCCCCTCCTGAAGGCTGTCCTTTTGTGCACCATGAAGGTCAGTGGCCCCAGGAACACACCCAGGACTTTGAGGCCCTTGCAGCACCAGGTGAGGCCTCCCGGAAAATCTGGGGTGGGGGGAGGGTTGCATTGGTCCAAGACACATCCACAGTAGAAGAGGCTGGGTAGGCACCAGCACCACCGTTGCAGGAGGCCTTCCACCCCCTCCTGAAGGCTGTCCTTTTGTGCACCATGAAGGTCAGTGGCCCCAGGAACACACCCAGGACTTTGAGGCCCTTGCAGCACCAGGTGAGGCCTCCCGGAAAATCTGGGGTGGGGGGAGGGTTGCATTGGTCCATGCACCAACAGCAAGGTATCGCTCTTGGCCCAGTTGATAGGGCCAAGGAGCCACACACATAGGCTCGCTGGCAGTTTGTCAGGGCCCACACGTCTTCCTGAGTGTTGAGGAAGATGGTCATGTCATCCACATATGCCAACAGCCAGAGCAGAGGGCCAATGGACAGCCCTGTGGCCATTGGGAGGGCCATGCCATTCAGGTGGCACCACAGTGCTTGCAGCAGCAGCTTGATGGCCAGGGCAAAAAACATGCCTGACAGGGGGCAGCCATGATGGATGTCCCTGCATGTGGGGAATGGGGTGCAGAGCAGGGTGGAGGCATCTTGGTACAAGACCCGGAGGGCCCCGTTGAAGAGGGGCCCAAAGCCAAAGGCCTCCAGGGTCTGGAAGAGGTAGGCATGGCCCACCTTCTCCTGGTCCAGAGAGATAAGTCCGATGTCCAGACCAAAGAGTTCACTGGCTGTGAGTAGGTTGCACAGCAGGAACAGGTTGTCTTGGATGGTCCTGCCTAGCATGCAGTAGCTCTGCTCAGGCCCAGTGACGGAGGCAATGATGGTGTGGAGGTGGGTCGTCCATGCTTTGGCCAGAATCTTGTTGTCTGCACAGAGCAGGGAAATCAGCCACCAGTTCTTAATTCAGCCAAGGTCTCCCTTCTTTGGCAGCAAAGAGAGGCCAGAAGGTCTTGCAGAACTCAGCAGGTAACCCATCCAGGCCTGGGGCTTTGCTGGAGGCAAGGTCAGCTGCAGCAGCTGCCAGCTCCTCCAGAGACAATTCCTGCTCAAGCTCGCCGGTCTCCAGGGTGCAGAGACATGGCAGGCCCTCATGGAGCTCCCACATGGCCTTGCGGCAGGATGGCTTAGCCACAAATGGGTCACAACAGAAGACGACAGTGTGCTCACACACTTCGCCCGGGTCCATGATTACCCAGCCTTCGGGGACCTTGGGGTGATCTAAGACTTTGCTCACTGCCTGCCGGTAATCCAGGTTGAAGAAGAAGTGGGTTGGGGCATCAGTTTCTGCCAGCTTTTCGCAGTGGGCATGGATCCTCACTCCATGGGCTGTGCTCTCTGACAAGTCATGCAGGCATTTCCTGCGGAACCACAGGCTCTCGCACAGTGAACACCGCTTCACTGCCAACAGCCAGCAGAGCAGCCTTGAGCTCTGCCACATCTTTCTCCAGCTCTCAGATACGGCAGCACAGTTCATTCGTGGCCTGCTGGGTGTACTGCTGGCAAAAATCCCAGATCCATACCTTGCTCATGTCCCACCATAGCTTCCAAGAGGAGTAGCTCAGTCTTGCATCCTCCCAGCACTGCCAAAAGTGGGTGAAGCAGTCCCAGAAGTAGGAGTCTTGAAGCAGGCTGACATTGAAGCACCAGTAAGGTGCCTGCGTGCAGGTTCTCCCAGACAAACTCAGCTCACAGCAGGCCAGGCCATGATTTGACAGGCCCAAGGGAACAATACGGCTGCTGCACAGGAGTGGCAGATGGTCCTTGGTGACATAAAGGCAGTCAAGGCAGGCCATGGTGAAACCACTGGTGCTCATCCTGGCCCAGGTGCACTGGCACATGTCAGGATACAGGGCTCACCAGATGTCTGACAGGGTCCTGGTGTGCCAACGTGGGCTGCATGTTTTCAACAGAAGAACAGTGAGGCTGCACCCCAGGTGGGAGCTTGCCCAAAAACGTGGTGTCTACACTCTCAATGTCCAAGCACAGCAGCCTCCTCTCATCGTCCAGATCAAGGACTGGTTCCAGGAGAGTGATCTCTGCCTTCTTGTGGGGAGAGAAGTCATCCTGCTCTCAAGGTCACTTCCAACATTCAGAAAGCTGGATCTCCATCTCACTAGCTTCCCCATCCAATCCGGTAGGCTGGGATGCGGCTGAGAAGTCAACAAACCCCTCTGTTTCCACCTGGGTCAGGCCTCCAGAAGAGAGGCATTCTGTATCACCTTCACTGCCACCCGACTCCAGGAGTCAGGAGACAGGCGAGGGATTTGTGACCCCCACCATCACCTCTCCCACCACTGGGTTATCCCCAGCTGTGGCTACATGCAATGGGGGCAGGACAGCCAGCATGGGGTCAGGCTCTCCAGTGGGGGCCTCCCCAGCATTGACTGAGGAGGGCCCTGGCGGGATTGGGGTGTCCTGAGAGGCCCCCTTCATCTTTTGCTTTGAAAGGACAAGAAATGCTTCAGATTTGGGTCCTTGCTTCCGATTGTCAATCAGTGAAAGGGACTCGTAGGAACCCCATAGGGCTCGAGTCCCTTGTCCAGCTCCCTGTTAGACAGGTGTGGGGGTATGTTGGAAATCACCACCCTCACTGCCTGGGTGTCTAGGGGTGTGACAAGATAGTGTACACCTACAATGTCCAGGCCCTCCTCACATACCCTGTTGACTAGGGTGGGAGCACTCAGGTAAATCACCGGGACCGTGTTAACATGAGCTGCATAACATACATTACACCATCGTAGGAGATCAGCTAGGGCACCTGCGCAGACCTCGACCCTAACATGGGGAGGGGTATGGACCCTCAAGCCATGGTTAAGGGGGAGGTCTTGAGAGGCATCCCCATGCCAGCCGCTGGGTGTAGGAGTGGCAATTCCTGCTAGGACAGGGTTAATCCCAAAAGCTAAAACTAATTCAGGGAATGAAAAAATTATTGTATATATAAACTACAGAAATGTGTCTAGGAATGAGGCCACATACAGCAAAAAGGGAGAGGGGTGAGTGCCTGAAGGGGAAAAACGAGGAGTGAAAAAGAGGGGGCGGGGGAGCATGTGGGGGTTAAGGGGGAAAAAAGAATGAAAAAGAAAATGAGAAAAGGGGGAGGAAATAAGAGCACCCCTCAAAAGGCAAAAGATAAAATAAGATAACTCCCCACAGCAAACAAGCAAGCAAGAAAGAAAGAAAGAGAGAAACAGTAAGAGAGAAGCTGCAAAGTAGACAAATGCAACTCACAGATGGAGAAACCAGAAGTAGAAGGGTGAGAGGACAGAGAACAGAAAAAAGAGGAAAAAATACTGCAAAAATGCAAGAAAAAAATCAGAAAGGGAGGTAGACAAAAGCAAGAAACCTTTAGGCAGGTGGGAGTCAGAAAAGAAAACAGATAGGAAGCTGGGGAGTCTTATGCTCAGGATCACCCCACACAGCTCCAAGCAAGCCTGGTCTAAGGCATCCAAAGCAGGAAGGAGTTTTACTTTTACTTTTTAACAACTTTCTTTCACAAAAGATCAGGTACAGAAAGCAAAAAACCATCAAACCACACCAAAGAGAAACCATTCCAGGACATTCAGAACATCACACCGTGACAAACACCTTTGCAGTAATACACATCATGTCTAACATGCTATATATAGCCCTCGAAAAACGAACAATTCCACCCTTCCCTGTCCCATAGTACACGTACAAAAACCTTCAACTTCTCACCCCGAGAAAATAAACAAAAGCAGCCTGGTGAGGGCCCAGGGCACGGCACAAGCCAGAAGCTA
>NW_005843304.1:213400-213677 GCF_000455745.1 Alligator sinensis
GGGGCGGGTGGGAAAGCCGGTGGCCCCAGGCGCCGTCGCCACGGTGTATTGGGGCAGCCCACCAGCACCTGAGCATGGCAGACTTAAACCACCCAGGCATACAAGCTTCTACGCGATAGAGAAGCAAAGGGACAACCCGTGTCACTATCGGGAGGCATGGGGAGCCACAACAGAGTACCCGGCCCACCGGCCAACTCCGCGGCCACAGCCGGGGTGACTGGCAGCGAAGGGAAAGCCTTGCTCGCAGCATCCGTGGCCCGAGGGATCTGGCGCGCCC
>NW_005843305.1:0-8106 GCF_000455745.1 Alligator sinensis
ACTGTACTGACCCCCAGACCCATTTTTACAAAACAATTTTAGTACTTGCCACCAGCAGACAGTACACACAAGCACAGGGTGGTGGTGAATGTTATGATAATGGGAATGGCAACTACAAAAACACGTGTCACAGACAATGAGTGAGTAGCACAGATCCACACAGGAGACTATATTTTGGTGCACGCCAATCCCACAATGCACCACACAAAGCAGCTCACTGCAGGCACTACACCATTCGCATAAGAGTGAATTTACCTTGAATAAAACAATTTTTTGGTATAAAAAGGGTCATTGCATAAGAGCAAATTCACACAGATGGAACTCGCATAAAGCGAGGGAAGCCTGTACCTGATTTTGCTGCTGTGCTACAAATATGCAGTGTGCTGAATGGGTTAAGTGCGCCACTTGTGTTTTATGGCACCTCAAAAGGCTTTGAGGTGCTGCAAACTGTACTTTTCCGCTTATGGGGACAGTCTATTTGTTCATCAACCAACAAAGTAGCTTATACCATGCAGTAGATTCCTGAACTGGCTTCCCAGGCACTGTACTTCCAAGTCTTGCCTGAGATGAGAAATGGAAAGAAATTCTTTCATCCTTGAACTTATTTGTCAAGACCATTGCAAATTTGTGAGTCTTTGGGCCAAATTCAGAAAATGGCAGAAATCTATTATTAGTCAATTACTGTAGCCTGCATCACCTTTACATGTGACCCTGCATTTGGATAGTGATAGAGTAGGTAGATTGAGGTACAGGAGCAAACATTTGTGGGGACCACTGTAGCATATGCTAAAAATATGTATCTTATACAAGGTAGAGCTGCTAGTCACACTCACTTGAACACTCAAAAAAATCATCCATAAATTTAGACTGAAAAATTGCAGGATAAAAAAAAATAGCTAAAGTTCATCACAGCTTCTGGAGCACAGTTACAACTATAGCATGAGGGAGAGGCTGGAGTCAGTAAGTGAAGCAAAAATATTTCCTAATTCATAGGCCCAGTACAGACAGTCAAAAAACCCGAGGCTGAATCGATTAAGTCTTTGCAGGTTAGTCTAAGTTGCAAAGATTAAACTGAGAAACAACTGGACATACATTTACCTTTGATTCAGAAAATGCAGCCACATGCCTGCAGTGGTTCAGGCCAGAAGCCTGGGGGCACTAGAACATGACTATCTAGCACATAACCAGCATAGACTGTGTGTTTGCTTCCTCTTCCTGCTGCCCCTAGGTCTCTGAGATTTGCAGTCCACAATCACATCAGCAAGACTCTGCAGGACTGCTCACAGCTTCCTCTTCCTGCTTCCAGGTGCCTCTGGGATTTGTAGTCCACAGTCACAGCCAGCAGTAACTTTCAGTAAGTTTAGCAGCAGGTCAACTCTGTACTCGGGGCTCTCCCTGGCTCCAGACCCCAGCCAGGGTTTGCCTGGCAGGCAGGAGGGGATAGTCCCTGCCTCCTCCTCCTCTTCCTCCTCCTCCCTCTCCCCCAGCCCAGGGCTGGAAAGCATGCTGGGGGGCTCTGATTTAACTTAAACCAGGAATGGATCTGGGACAGAAGTTTCATAAACCAATTTGACCCAATTCAGTTAAATTTGATGCTACATTCAACCAGGTTTATCTTAAACCAGCTTCAGCCATTTTGAAACTGATTTATGAGCACTGAACTTCTGTTCTGTTACAAGTTTAAAGCACTTCCTGATCACTTAAACTGGTTTATGTGTAATGTCTGTCCCTAGCCATAGCAACCAATGCTATGCTGTGTTTCATTTACTGCTGCTTCATTGGCTTCCTTGCCTTGGGTCAAGACTATGGTAAGTGAAGAGGTAAGGCTATGCACTGTAGAGGTCCAACCCAGACTAAGAAGGTATCCTGTATCTTAGCAGTATAATATTATCCATAGATGACATTGTAAGTATTAGGAAAGGTTGGAAGAACTGGCTTGATTTAGTCTGGAGAAGAGAAATTAAAGCTTAACATACAGTTCAAGCATGGTTTACACTGCACCACACATCACTTTTACACCAATGGTTCAGATATATTGTGCTTCAATTGTTTAAAAGTGTGATTTTGAAATGGATGTTGGATGGTATTTATCTTTTTTACCTTCTTCCTGACACTCTGCTTGATATGATATGATCTCTCTCTCTCTCTCTCTGTATATACATAGCTTGCTATATCTGTGTTTTGCTGTAATTCTATACCACTCAGAGACTGGCAGTTGAAATATATTACTTAGAAAGCTTTTCATTTTTTTAAAGTGGAATAACTGCACAGATAACTGCACAGCTGAATGAAATTTTGAGCAAGCTGCTTTTTAAATACTAAATACTTTAAATGTAGCAGTATGAGTTCAATTACAAAATATGAAAAATAATCTGCTGTACTCAGTGTCTTAAGTCCTCAGATTCTTGTGCACAGCAGTCAGCCACTCGCAAATCATTCTTCATTTCTTAAGATGGTCCAAACTGTTCAGCGTTGAACAACACAATGCTGGATATTCTAGTGTTTGCACTGTCAGTACAATACAATGTCAACATAACCCAAATAGTTTCCTTCTACATGGTGCTGCTGTTATAATAGCATAAATTCACTCCTGGGTATACTCGTGACCTGTATTTTATAAATTTTATAAGTCATTCTTATTAATCTTAATTTTTCAGATACTACCATCTTTGCCCTTTTTCTCTTCCCCTCTGGGATACACTCTCTTCACTCGGAAACTATTCTCTCTCTCTAGACACCTATGTCATGTTCCTCTCTACAATCTGAGCAATCTACAGCTTCAATCCTGCAACTATACACTAGTAACATTCCCTATATGAGTATGTTGTCCTACTTCATGAAGGATCAGTTGTACAAATGCCAAGAAAAATGTAAGTATGAAGAAAAATTTAAAAATCTGAGAGAGGTTATTATAAATCAGTAACACATATGCATTCTTAAATCCTGGTTGCTCATATGAAATGCAACTTGCAAAACAAAATGAGTTCTTACATATTGCAGTTTGACTTCAGTGTGATCACACCACACATATTCCTGCCAGCAGGTTTCATAAAAGTTTGTGATAAACCCACCAGACACACTTTTGAATAAAGTACCATATTTATTTGAACCTAAGACAGGGGTGGGCAAAATGCGGCCCACCAGGCCATTCTATCCAGCCCACGGGGCTCCTAAAAATTTAGAAAATTAATATTTATCTGCCCCTGGCTGCCTGTCATGCGTCTCTCGATGGCTTGCTAAAACTCAGTAAGTGGCCCTCCATCCAAAATAATTGTCCGCCCCGACCTAAGACAAAGGGTTTTTCCCCATATCAACATGGGGGGTAAAGCCCCTCATCTTTGATTAAGATACAAATCAGTGCGTGGAGCAGACAGCTGCTGCAGCTCTGACTGGCCCTGAGCTGGGTCAAGCCGTGGGACACACAGCACCCACCTGCCCCCCCATTCTCTTGCCCTCTGCAAATTCTTCCCCCCTCCCTTCCCTTACTGGCAGGTGCAGCTTGGCTCTGGCTCAGGCTGGATTTCCTCCTGAACACGGTATATATGGAAACTTAATGCCCTGCCCAGCCAGTCAGCAATGCAAATGCCACCGCGTGGCTGGCAGGGGCTGCACTTCCACTGCTGCACTCTGAGGAGGCAATAGAGCAGCTGACAGTAAGGCTGGGGGTGAAGAAGCAGAGACTGGGCAGTGGGAGGGAAGAGGCAGAGACTGGAGGGAGCGGGGAAAGGTTGAAGCAGAGACTGGGGAGTGGTGGGGAAAGACAGAGGTTGTGGGGGGTTAGGGGGTGCAGGTGGCAGGGGGGCAGGAAGGCTCCAGGGGGAAGAAGGGCATGAGATAGAGGACAATGGCCACTAGTGCTGTGTGAAACAGCACTGTTCCGTTTCGACTTGAGTTTCGAGGTTTGGATGGAACGGCGTTTTGTTCTGAATTACATTTCAAGTCGAAACCACTGTTCTGTTTCGCTTCATCAAAACAGTGAGGCTGTTTCGATGTTTTGCCCATTCACTATAATGGGGAAGCTAGAAACAGCCTCTCTCATCTGACAGGCAGATTGGGGTCCAACCCCAGGAGGTCTGCTGGCGCTGTGCCAGTCCTCCTGGGGCTGAGGGCCCTCGATCTGCCTGCCAGATGAGGGAGGGAACCCAGTGTGTTACTGGATTTGCCTATCACTTTGGGGTGTGCTTATTTATTAGGGATATGTTTCTAGGGTCTTTGTAATTCTATCTATCAATGTGCTGCTTGTGTCACTTGTGTTTCTATATGGAGCTGTATCTCTCCCTTCTGCAAGTCCTCACCCCCAATGGAGCTATCCTGCAGTTCTCGGTTTCAGTGGGGCTGGGTTCCTCCAGCCACTGAATCAGTCACACACACACACACACACACACACACACACACACGCGCGAATGTGACATGCCTGACCTGGCTGGGTTGATCAGCATGGACAGACTGACACCTCATATGCCAGGAATCAGTTCATTAAGGTAACAATAAAATGCAGTCAGACACAAGCACACAGATGAACAGAATACCTCTGAATCCGGCTATATGTCCAACTGACACCCTCATGGGCCAGCATTCAGTTCATTAGGGCACGTCTGAGCCAAACTGGGTCAATCAGCCTATACAAGCTAAACCCCTTATGTCTCTCAAACTCAGCATGTCCGAATCTTTTGCCCTGTCTTAATGGTGGTAGCCTCTTGATGAGCGGACCCCACAGTATTTCTGGGCTTGACAGGGATCTTTGACTTGGGTAAAAGAAGCATTGCTGCAGAGCAAGTGGGGAACGAGAAGTAGACAAGGAAAAATACACCCAGTTACCACCAGTTTGACTATAAAAGTTATTTATTGCTAAGTATATGAAATGTATAATGGTGCTAGTAATAATAGACATGCAAGGAAAAACAAGCAAAACAATTACAATTGAATGTAATTGAGTATTTGGGTAGTTAAGCTCAAGCTTAACTAATACAATTTAGGTTCAGAAAGCTATGCCTACAGAGAAAAAGAGAGAGAGAAAGAGAGAGAGAGAGAGAAAGAGCTGGGATCTCACCGTTTCAAGGCACTCGGGTGATTTGTTGACAAGCAAAGTTCCTAGCATGATTCTTGAAGGGAGATGATCTGTTTCTCTCAGCTTCTTGAGAACAACAGTGGATGGTGTCAGAGAGATTTTTCTGTCTTGAAGCACACTGTTTCCTGCTTTACAGCTTTCTTATACCCTTAGTCTAGCCTCTCCAAAGCATTCTTTTAATTATGTAAATCAAGAGGGTCCCAAGCTGTAATTGACAGGAAAAATCCTGTTATATAAACAGTTTAAATTTAAATGAATTACCTTTTTCAGTGACAATGGGTTATCTGGTTTGGAACATCTCAAGAAACTGATTAACGACCAGGAAAAACATTAAGTTTTAAGGAGTAACCAGACACCTAGGAGCCAGCTTGAAATTATTATGAATATACTGGAAGGGATCTTAGATGGCCTAGCTATGCTTGCACTGTGAAGTCAGCATCAGTGTTTTGTATTTTACCTGTTGTGAATAAGCCTCAGCTTAGCATGACTCTCAGATCTTACTGTAGTCTTTTAACAGACTTAAGGGGATTACTTGGAGTGTTCAGAAACTTTGTGGGCAGGACTTCCACCAGTCATCCTGGGAAAAGTATGACAGCATTTGTGGTCAGGCTCCAACGGGCTGGACGCTGCAATGAACCCTTTACCATTGTTCAAATGTTCCCCAAAGCCCCTCTGACTCGGTCTCTTGCCTCAGCATTCCCTAACCCGGCAACCAAGTTTTAGTCAATCAAGTTTAAATAGGACTCACAAACTGGAACTGGGGAATGTATGGCCCAAGATGCCTATTAAATGTTTCTTCTGCTTAGTTCTGGTTAGATGAAGTGGGAGGGGGGGGGGAGGGGGAAATAGAAAAAGTCCTTTGTAAGTCCATTAAGTTGGGTGCCAGGGCTCCCTCAGGAGCACAGAGCTGACAGGTTAACAAGTGCTGCCGCCTGGGACTGGGGAGGGAAACTGAGCTATCTGGCTCAGTTCCTTTCTCCAGCCTGATTGCAGCGCTGGGGAGGGGAACTGAGCCAGGTCTCAGTTCCCTTCCCCTGTGCTGTGATCGGCTTCACACACCCCAGCCGTAGGAGGCAGGGTGAGCCAGGGCTGCGCTCCCCCGCCTGGCTGAGCCTGGAGCCACTGGGAGCGCAGCCCTGGTTCTCCCCTGTTTCCCACCACCTGGCCACTGACTGCTTCAAAACTTGAAATGTTTCAAAACTTTCGAAATGTTTTGACTAGCCTCATTTTGTTTCGAGGCTGTTTTGAAGCCCTTCATTTCATTTCGATTTTGCTGTTTCAAGCTCAAAATGAGTCGAAACAGTGTTGAAACGAAACGGTCGGCAAAATCTCGCACAGCCCTAATGGCCACCTGATCCTCACAACCACTGCTTTTCCTGCTGGGAGTGAGGATGGGACAAATTCAAGCCACCATGTGATATTTAGGTTCTACCCCTGGAAAATTATAACAAATTCATAGATTTCATAGACATTAGGGCTGGGACCTTAGAAGAGCATAGAGTCCAGCCCCCTGCCCATGGGGCAGGAAGTCAGCTGGGGTCAAAGGATCTGCTGGCTGGGGAATTGGCTCCGTGGTCAGACCCAGAGGGTGGTGGTTGACAAAAGTCAATCATCGTGGTGCCCTGTGACCAGTGGGGTCCCCCAAGGCTCTGTCCTTGGACTCATATTGTTCAACATCTTCACTAATGATGTGGACATTGGTGTCAGAACCAGACTGGCCAAGTTTGCCGACAACACCAAACTCTGGGGTAAAGCATGCACACCTGAGGACAGGAGGGCAATCCAGGTTGACCTCGACAGGCTCAAGAAATGGGCAGACAAGAACTTGGTGTTTAACACCGAAAAATGCAAGGTTCTCCACCTTGGGAGAAAAAACCCGCAGCATGCTTATAGGCTTGGCAGTGCTACACTGGCTAGCACTTTGGACAAAAGGGACTTGGGGGTCATGGTTGACCACAAGATGAACATAAGCCTTCAATGTGATGCTGCAGCTTGTAAAGTGAATAAAATGCTGGCTTTCATCCATAGATGCTTCTTGAGCAAATCCCAGGATGTCTTTGTGCCGTTGTACTTGGCCTTGATGAGGCTGCAGCTGGAGTACTGCATCCAGTTTTGGGCTCCACAATTCAAAAAGGATGTGGGGAAGCTTGAGAGGGTCCAGAGGAGAGCCACGCGCATGATCAGCGGTTAGGAAAACAGACCTTATGACGAGAGACTGAGAGCCATGGGACTCTTCAGCCTGAAAAGCACAGGCTCAGGGGTGATGTTTATCAGGGGTGACCACCGGGATCTGGGGGAACGTCTGTTCACCAGAGCGCCCCAAGGGATGATGAGGTCGAACAGTCACAAATTCCTCTGTGACCATTTCAGGCTGGACATAAGGAAGAACTATATACTGTCCGAGCCCACAAGGTTTTGAATAAATTGCTGCTGGAGGCGGTTCAAGCACCTACTCTGAACGCCTTCAAGACGCATTTGGATGTCTACCTTGCTAGGATCTTATGACCCCAGCTGGCTTCGCGCCCCCAGGGCAGGGGGCTGGACTCGATAATCCTCCCAGGTCCCTTCCAGCCCTAATGTCAATGGATCTATGAAATATATGATCCCAGCAATTTAAACTTCAAATGCATAAACGTGCCACACCTACAATATAAGCATGGGGAGTCATCTTACATTCGGGATCGTCTTAGATCTGAGCAAACGTGCCGTCACCTCGGACCACCGCAGTAGCCGAGTGGGTCCAGCAATTATGCGGGAGGCAAGGAGTTTTAGTTTTGGAGGGGGGAGATACTTTTCACAAGACCAACTCTGAAATGCTCAGGCTTGGGACACCCAGATACCGCCCCCCTTACTTCTCGCACCATCCCTGTGGCCGCAGGGGCAAAAATCGCCAAGGCAACGTTTGCGAAGGAGAGGCTGCGACGCGGGGAGCAGGCCCCGCCCGGCGCCCGGCTTTGCGCCTGGAGGCGGCCCCGGTCCCGCCCCGAGGAAGCGCGCGGTGCCTCGCCCCGCCCTCCCCTCCCCTCCCCTCGGGCGCG
>NW_005843305.1:8284-39677 GCF_000455745.1 Alligator sinensis
CAGACCTGCTCGCGGCTCTGACCAGCGGCCATGCCTGGGCTGGAGCTGCCTGGCGAGGGCTGCGGCCCTTGGTCTCCTCTGGCTCGGGCTCTGCGCTGCGTCTCGTGGTCGGCAGCTCGTGCTGACCCGGGCGAGGGCGCTGGGAGCCTGAAGTTCGGCAGGAGGCAGGGCTGATCCCCGCCTTTCGGGGAAGAGTGCCCAAGATGTGGCAGGGTTCTTCTGGTGCACCAGAAGAAGAGCGCACAAGATGCGGCCAACCCAGGTTTGTTTCATCAGAGGCTGTGAAAGGAGGTGTAGAAAGCAGAGCAGGAGAGAAGCTAGAGTACAAAATGCAAGCAAGAGGGAGTAGAGAGAGAGGGGGGCAGCGCTAGGAGAGAAAAGCAACTGGACACCTGTAGAAACGAGGCGGGTCGCAAAAGCTAATGCAAGTAATGAGGAAAGAATCCCCAGTGCCTGTTTAGACCGTGATTACCACAGTCCAGTTTGCGGATAATTTCTTGTTCCACAGTTTTCATTCAGACTGGTTTTTACAATTATTTTTGCCCAAGAACAGCAATCCCAAGGTGTGTCCAGGAGGTTGAAGTGCTCTGCCCCAGGCCTGTATCTTTCTTTTCTATTTTCTCTTTAACTCTCATAAACAGATTCCTAATTCTCACAGTGCTGAGCGTGCTGTAAATGTGGCCCTCGCATCTGAGTGTACATGGTTTGCAAAGAGAGCTCAATTTGTGCACGTAACTTTTCTTTCAGGGCCTTGTCTTGGGCATCTATGCAAATGAAAAGGAAGAGGGACCTCCTCAGTTTACTGATGCAGGAGATGCTTTTGATAGACGTGTATCCGGGAAGCTGAGAGAACTTTTGTCCATGTGAGTGTTCAAGCCTGTTTCTTAGCTGTCTTGCAATATCAAGAAATTTCAGGAAATACATGTTTTAATTCATTGTTAGAGTTTGCAGCCATACCGTTTTGTACGTTGGTATTCAGTCGTCACAGGCTTGGTGGGTTTGAGCTGCAGCAGTACATAGAAGAACATAGGTGCTGCAGGGCGTGGAAGCAATGATTGGGTAAATTTTGTTTCTTTTTAAAATCAGTAATGAGGCAACATCCTTGTGTGGTGTTAAAGGGTACTATGTGGCTGGAGCATGAAATTGTTGCCACGAGAAATCAGGATCTTAGTTTTAAAAGAATGTCTGGCGCTTCTTATATTTTAGATCCGGGCCTCTTTTGAAGAAAGGCAAAACACGCATCTTTCATGGTTTGTATCAGGTATGATGTCTCAGTTTATATGAAGTATATTGATTTGTCTGGTGACCTCCATGCGAGTCTTGGCATTGTTTCTTATTTTAAGTCCATTTTGGATGTAGCATGTTATGGCAGACTGTTATGCTCCATCGTACAATAGAAGATGTCTGTGTGCACTTTTGCGTCCCTATGATGCTATAATGGGTCTTATACCAGGCAAGGAGACTAAGACACGGTTGTCTTAAACTAAAAGCAAGTTTATTGAACCCTAACAGATACAATTCTAATTAAAACTGAAGCAGCATTAGCAGTTAAAAAATTTTAGGTTTGTAGCTAGTCAAAGCAGATGCTTACCCCCCCGCCTTCCCCCTCCCGGTTTGATCAGGCCTTGAAGTCTTGTCAAGGGCTCCTGGGGCTTTTGTACATGCCACAAAATTGGCCTTTAAAGCGGCTTAAATGCCCTTTTGCACTGCTTTAATGGCGTTGCTGTTTACACTGTCGGCAGCGTATTGCGCATTAAATGACTTTGGGACGCAGCAAAATAAAACACCTCCGAGGTGTTTTAGTTTGCTACCTTACAGCTGCGGAGGGGAGCACTGGGCCCCGTGCAGCTCACGGGCTGTGCAGGCAGCCCAGCAGCCGCCCGTGCAAGCAGGCTCCACCGAAGGAAAAAAAAAAAGTGGCCTGCCTGGGGAGTGGGTGCTTTCCTCCACGGCTGAGGTGCCCCCTGGAGCCGCCTGGGCCAGGTGCCTGTGGGCAGGTGCCGCTTGGGAGGCACTGCCACTGCCGCAGAGGGAAGCACCAGCCCCAGCGCAGCTCAGGGACTGCTCAGCCCACCGGCAGCTCGCCCTCCCCCTGCTGCTGCAGAGGCAGGTAAGGATCAGGCCCGACCCTTGTGTACACACCACAGAGGTTTACTGTGGTTTAATTCTCCCTAAATTGAAGCGGTGTTTTTAAAAACCCACTGTTTCGGTTTAGAGAGAACTAATGAGGTAATCTTTTCATTCTGAGGTGGGGGTAGGTTTTGCCCTGATTGTTCCTCTTTTACCCAGGTTATATTTATTCAGTTTAGTTATCCAACTTCCTGATTCATTTCAAGTCAGAGACAGTATTTTTCCATCTGCTCCTTTCACTGGGTGCATGTCTCGACCATAGTTCGAGCTAAGCACAAAGGTCAAACCCAGGCCTGAAGGCCTCTTGGTTCCAATAGCACTGAGCCAAGGTTTTTTTCAAGGGATTTCAAAGCCATAATTTCTTAGTGGTTTTTTGTTGTTTTCTATATGCAATTCTTCTGGAAGGCCCAATCCAATTGACTTTAAAGTCAGTGGAAAGACTCTCATGTATTTCACTGGAGTTTGATTAGATCTGTAGCTGTTTTTGCACACAACCACCAGTGAAAAAAGTGGGAATTCTTTGCATAAAAATGCTCCAGAATTGTTCCCTAGGCAGTATTCTTGGGAGAGCGTAAAGTCGTAACAACAGGAGTTTGAACCATTGCTAGCTGTAGTAATTCTAGAAAGTGTGTCCAAGCTGCAGTCTGTTGTGAGCTACATGTTAATTCAGTACTTGAGTTGGAAAACTGATTATTAGAAACATGCTTGTATTTGTAATGAAAATCTGAAGAGACCCCATGTTTTAATTTCATTTTGTTTAGAAAGGTTTGGGGAATATACTGCTGTATGCTTTTTGGAGGGAAGTATATCAAATTATATATAATTTAAGAGATTCCTTTCACCTCAGTTATTTCTCCTTCCTTCTGCCAGCTCTTCAGTCCCTTAGAGGGGTTAATCTCCCTTTCTTTCCCAGGCTGATGGTGTGTACTTAGCTTTCTACACTTCCTTGTAGTGCTGTTATCTAGCACTCTAAAAAGAGCTCAAAATATGAAATGGCAGTTTGACAGTGGAAGAAGAAAAATTTATTATTTTCTAATGCTCAAGAATAGTATGGGGAAGGCTGTAGAGATTATTAACCTACTGCTGTGCCTGAAGCACTGAGCAGTGAGAGAGAAAAAGATCCTTGTCCAGGATGAGCATCCTGCCTTGTTGTTTGATGGATAGAGGGTAAAATTGTACACAAACTCTGTTACAAGCTTGCTGAAAATGATTCACAAATATTATGAATAATCCTGTTACTTAAATTGTTCTTTGAAGTGTGGACCACCTCCTCTGGGTGCATGTGTAGGGCATACTACCCCGGGGCCCTGGCTGAGAACTCCAGTCACCACCACAGTACAAATAATAATATAAATTGGACAGCAGTGAAGTTCTTCATTTTCCTGTATAAATTTTATAGGAGCGGGAGAGATTCGTATCATAGTGTAGCGACTTGCTTTGAATGACGGATGTTATGCTTCTGTTATGTCTGCTTTCAGTATTGCTATTAACCTTCCATACTGGCTGTACTCGTGAAGAAAATAATTCCACTTCGTGTCGGTTTTACACAGGACTTTCCAAGTGTTGTAGTTGTGGGCTTGGGTAAGAAGAGCATTGGAGTAAATGATCAAGAAAACTGGGATGAAGGCAAAGAGAATATTCGGGCAGCTGTTTCAGGTTAACTTATTTCATTTAATGTTTACTCCAGTTCTAAGTATTTGTTTCAACTATTAAACTAACACTGAGATGTGATGCACTGTATTGTGATGAAGCATGTGAACTTAAATCAAATAGTTCATTGTACATTTTGTTGAAAAATAGTAGGGGTACACTGATAGAGATTTTTGGGGCCGATAGCCAATTTTTAGGAAGGCATATAAGGTGATACCAATCTGGTTTCTAATACCAGCCTGGTAGCTTGAAGAGCAGTGTCCAGCTGGTAAGTCTGTTGTGGTGGAAGGGGAGGGGGAAGGGAAGGGGCGTGGGGGACAGATTGAGGCCCCTGCGGTAAGGGAGGGAGTGGGGCTGGGCCAGGTGCTGCCTGGACTGGGACGGGGCAGCCACAACAGGTTCATCGGAAGGGGGGGCATCCGCCACTGCATGCACCCCACGAGGTGTGTCCCCCTGGATCTGGGTGAGGTGGACTGCCACTGCGGGCTGGGGCCGGGGCGGTGCTGGGCTCTTCCCAGCGGGAGCTGGGCTGGGCTGAGCTCGGGACAGGTGGCAGTGGCACTGGGAAGAGGACTATGGGGGGCTGCAGCCACATCAAAATTCACTGTAGCTCCCCCAATTCCATCTTCCAGCGCCTCTGACCACAGCTGCAGCCTACCCCTCCCCGTGCAGATCTGAGGGGTACACGCCCTCTGTGTCCTCCCAGGGTGCGCGCAGCAGTGGGAGCCACCCCGCATGCCCTGGGTGCCTGCCTGAGCCCCAGCCTCAGCCCTACTCCCTCCCTCACCACGGGGGCTTTGATCTGTGCCCTACATCCCTTCCCTCTCCCCTCCCCTTCCACCACAACAGATTTGCCTGCTGATCACACCTCTCCAAGCTGCCAGTTGGTGCTTCTAGCCACCTACGTACTGTGCTGTGGCTGCGCACATGCACAGGGCATTTAGCAGTCAAATTATCAACCACATCAGGCTGATTTTTGATACAGTCAATTTTCTTTATATTGGTGCCAATCCTATATTGGACTGATGTATCGGTGCACCTCTAAAAATAGCACACAAAATCTAAGGATCTAGCTTGGAAAATGCATTTTCTCACTGACTGCTTAAAAGTAGTTGGTCTTTCCCAGGTGAGGCCATTACTTTCTTCAGGAAGTAATCTTTCATTTTTTAAAAAAGTATAGTTTTCCTGGGTTAGAGCAACACCGTTCAACTGATGGCCTGTGAGGCATTAAGTTGTGGCCCTCAGGTCCTCAGCCACTGCTCCCGCTGTTGCTCTGATTGCAGCAGCAGACAGAAACCCTGGGCTCTCTTCCCCTCCTTTGGTGGCTGCTTTCTGTCCCTACCCCAGAGGGATGAGGCAGTGCTGTATTGGAAGCAGAGGGTGAGTCCAAGGCCCTGCGGGAACATGATGTACTGGTTGTGGGGGGGGGGTACCGCAGGCACATCTATGCAGCACACAACGTAGGGGTCTGTGGCTCGCCCTGATGTGGCCCTTGCTCATGTGGCCTGAAGGGTGTGCAGCCACTGGCTGCGTGGAAGTTGAACAGCCCTGGTTTAGAGGTTTTCATTAGAGGGTTATCCATGCAGCAGCATCTTCCTGAGTGTTCAGACAGACAGTTCTAATATCTGCTGCTCAAGCTTTTCCAAATTGTAGGGATTTGAAAAGGCACTTATTTATTTCATTGCTTCTGTTCAAATTAATTTGATGAGTCTTTTAAGTACAATCTCATGCTAACTTTGCACTTAACCTTGCACTCCTTATGACCCTAGATATTTATTCATGTTGCATAGATTATAGGTAAGATTTCATTTTATGCTGTGAGGGAGATTTACATAAATAAAATTTTAAATGCATTTCCTTACCTGTGGAAGCAGAAGGATCTTTTGAGGTTGCAAGGTCTTTCTCCTATCCCTGAAAGCGTACTCTGGGTAATGAAGTATGATTATAAGGCATCTAGTAACTTCATAAATTCTCTCCCTCTAGAATTTGAATTAGGAGGGATTTCATATTTGACAAACTCAAACCTTATGTTTTATTATTTTTACTGAAGCAGGTAGGAACTGTATCATGCTGAGCTCTGTACACAGAACAAAAACGCTTCCCTGCCCCAATTTAAGCGTAAGACGGGGACAGACAGATTGGGAAGCCCAAACAAGCAAGTGAGAGTGCTAATTGATATTACGGTGCCTGTGGCCTAACAATCGTTAAGTTTTTCATAGGCAAAAGAGAGTTTGTTATAGTATGTTTGTATTTTCTGCCAGTTATAAAAGTGCCTGTAACAAGGTTTTTGTAATTTTTTTAAAAGTAAGTTTATTAGCAATATATTGTACTACAACTTTATTTGTGATGGCCTGAAACTTTGATTACCAAAATGCCCCAGAATTGTGTAGTTGCCTCTCTTTTTTTTCATAAGGTTATTGTGAAATGCTTATTGGCTAAGTTACTTGATAAATTATATTCAGAGTTCATAAATGTCTGAATATTACCAATATGTGGCCTTTTTAATTGTGGATATTGACTTTGCTGTTGGATTTTTTTTGGATGGTTTCTGTCTTTTTAGCAGGTGTCCATAATACTTGTTTTTTCTCCTTGAAAATAATTGCTTCAAAGCCTTCTGTTGAGGACACAATCTTATCAGTGTCTTGTTTTATCCAGCTGGATGCAGGCAGGTTCAGGATCTAGAGATCCCTTGTGTTGAAGTGGATCCCTGTGGAGATGCTCAGGCTGCTGCAGAAGGAGCAGTCCTTGGATTGTATGAGTATGATGAGTTTAAGAAAAGGAAGAAGCCTGTCGTTACTCCTCAGCTACATGGAAGGTGATGGCAAACAAAGTTGTGCTTGTAAAACACTTGGATACTTGGCATATGTGTCGCTTCTACCCCACTATCCCTTTTCCATTTACTCTGTGTTGCGTGAAATATTTTAGCAACCAAGTCATTTCTACAGCATTTGCTTCACAGGCTAATCACTGTAGTCACTGTTGGTATGTTATGAGGCAAGAACAAATTAAGCAACAAAGGGTTTGGGATTAAGAAAGAAGAAGGGGCAAAACACCTCCATCTTTTATGAGCTATGTGGTACTTTTCATAGTCCCATGAAGTGTGGGAGTTGTCTCTATTAATGCACAAACCCTTCCCAGGAAAAGGAAATGCTGCACCAGATCCGACAAGCAATTCATCTAATACCCTGTCACTAGCTGTAGCCAGTACCATATATATTGGAGGAAGATACCAGAAATATTTACAGTAACCAATTTTAATAATTTGCCCAAAGGGGAAGATTTTTTTCCCCCCTAATATTTGTCCATTATAGATTGGGTTGTGCCATTAAGCACAAGTGCTTGGATGTCTCTCCTATTTATTTTGATATCCAGAAATATCTAATGCTTTTTGAGTTCTAGCAAGTTACTAGATATTCTTTTATCAGCAATGTATAATGTGAAAAAAGGAGAAGCGGCTCCTTTTTATTATGGAGAGAGGCTGCTGTTACTCGGGAGCTGAAAGTAATAACAGTTTTCTCGTAATAGAGCTTCCCCAGCAAAGTTCCCCGATTTCCTTTTTGAACTCCGGTGTCTTTTGTTGTAACCTTTTATTACTCCAGTAACTTTTAGGTCTCCTGCATTTACACCCCGTGTGAAAGGATATTAAATATCATTCTTTGAGCATAAGTCCCAGGTATACATGGGTAAATAGTTTTTCAAGGGAGAAGCTTACACTCTTTTAGAAATAATCTAGAGAAATCTAATGCTCCTAAGCATATCCTGCTCAAAGGAAAGTAGGGATGGAAGAGACCTCACATGTCACTTAATCTAACACTCCACTCAAGACAGGATCCTAAATGACTAAACCATCCCAGTCAGTTGTCTTTCTAACCTGCTCTTGAAAACTTCCATGGATGGAGATTCCATGATTTCTCTGGGTATTCTGTTCTAAAGACAAAGGCAACTGGACATGTAGCCAAGAGCCCCAGGTCAAGGTGGCTGTGGGTCTTGAACCCAGATCTTTGCCTTGAGAAGCTGGCAGGCTAACCCCTGGGCTACAGTAGCAGGCATAACCGTGCTGGTATACCATAATGTTGCATTTATCTGTTTCCCGAAGCAGCACCACCTTTTTCTTTAAATTACTGGTCTCTGAAATAGTAACGTCTCAGAAAATGGCTGCTCTTGTGGCTACCAGTGCAAGTTGGATTAGAAGAATTGTGTTCAGTTCCCCGTTTTGTTGCAGACTTCCTATGTAACCTGGGGCAAATCACTTAATTTCTTGGTGTTTCAGTTTCCCACATGTAAAATGAGAGCAATTATTTTTTCCTAGTTAGGATGTAGAGGTGCCCCTCTGTGAATATCTTAGGCTGTTGACAGTGACCAGTAGGGTTGTGCGAGGCTTCGGACAGAGCTTCAGATTCGGAGAAGCTTCGGATGCTTCGGGGTCCAAAGCAGCACATCTGGGTCGAAGCGCTGGTCTCGTTAGGCTTCCCGAAGCGTTGCAGAGCCCGTGAAGATCTGCGGAGCTGCCTCGGAGCCGCCTCAGAGATGCGGCCATAGGGTATAATGGGGAAGCAATAAAATAGCTATACCTTTGTTGTTTTTTGTCTGATTTGGATGAAATTTTCAGGGGTGGTAGACTCTGTAGCGAGGATGAAGCCTGCCAAGTTTCAAGAAGATTGGTGAAGGGATTTGGGGGGAACAGGACCCCACATTCTCAAAAGCAAAACTCATGTCACATCTATGCGTTACAACATAGCGGGGTGAAAACTGCAGGGCTGGTAGCTCTTACTGAGGCCACGAAGCCTGCCAAGTTTCAAGCAGATCAGTGCAGGGGTTTGGGGGGAACTACCCCTCACGCTGCGTACAAGCAAAACTCGTACCATGGGTGCTTGTGGGACTGACTGTCTCTGGCTTGGGGCGTGGGAGACAGTACTGCAGGCCTGGCTGCTAAGCTGCTGTGTTACCAATTACCAATCAATCCTGATTCACTCAGGGACCAGGGACTCCGGGACCAGCTCAATACACAGGACCTAGCTACTACATAGCAACTTACGGAGCATCAATTAGCACCTACAAAACCAGGCTAAGGAGAGGAAAGAATCAATACAAACAATCACTGCCCCAAGATGGACACAGTCTTGGCACGAGTTTTGTCCGTCAGCAGCTAGGGGTGCAGGGCCCCAGAACTCCCCTGCACCGATCTCCTTGACAGCTGGCGGGCATCATGGCCTCAGCAGGGGCCACCATCCCTGTAGCTGTCACCCTGCTGCGCCTGAACACACGCAGTGTCACCCATGTCACGAGTTTTGCTTGTCCACAGCTTGAGGTGCACTTTCCCCCAAACCGCTGCACCAATCTCCTTGAAATTTGGCAGGCTTTGTGGCCTCAGTAAGAGCTACCACCCCTGCAGTTTTGACCCCCCTGTGGTGTAACATACAGCCGTGACATGAGTTTGGCTTTCATGAATTTGGGATACAGTTCCCCCCAAACCCCTGCACTGATCTTGAAACTTGGCAGGTTTCATGCTCTCAGCAGAGGCTACCACCCCCGCAAGTTTCATAGAGGCTAACCTCCCTGCAAGTTTCCTTCCAATCGGACAAAAAACAACCAAGTTATAGATATTTAATTGATTCCCCCATTATACCCTATGGCCGGTTCTCAATCCGGCCGAAGCTTTGGAGGCAGAGACCCAGTCCGGAGCTCTGGATTGGATTGCGGCCATCCAAAGCGGCTGGATCCGAAGGCAGATCGGATCTCTGCCGACTTGCACAGGCCTAGTGACCAGAACTGTGCTGTGAAGCTAGAATCCTGCTTGTCAGGCTTCACTTTCATGAAATAATCCTAATTTAGCAAGATTCACAAAAAAAGGATGGGTACTTGGAGCACAATAATTTCCAGAATCAGCATAATTAAGGTGAATGCATTTTGGATAATTTTCTAGATCAGGGGTAGGCAACATTTTTTGGCCGGAGTACCGAAAAACACCACAGTGCCTACCTTGGAAGGCGCCAGAGTGCTGGCATGCCAGAAGAACAAAATGAGGGCAAGGGGTACATGGCAGGATGCCTTGCTGCCCTGTGCCCCGCACCCAAAGTCTCTGCCCCCATCCCGGGCTCTGTGGCTGCCAGCAGCTACCCTGGCTCTAGAGCCTGAGCTTCTCCCAGCAAGGCTTGCAGCATCCCAGCTGCCTGCTGGGAGCAGCCTGGGCTCCTGGGTGGCAGCAGCTCCCCAGAACTGGGGCCGGCTGGCGCCAGGCTCCAAACAGCTGTGCCAGGCTCTGGCATCAGCTCCATACCGGCACATGCACCCATATGTCGGAGCAGGCAGTGGGGGAGGGGCCTGAGGCAGTGCAGCCCTGGTCTCTCCCCCATTCCTGGCATGGAGGTGATAGCAGGT
Organism: Alligator sinensis; assembly: GCF_000455745.1. Lineage (NCBI taxonomy): Eukaryota > Metazoa > Chordata > Crocodylia > Alligatoridae > Alligator > Alligator sinensis. The sequence continues at coordinate 18,443 of NW_005843305.1, forward strand.
TTCTGGAGCTCAGCGCAGCTCCTTGTAGCCAGCCTGGACTCTGGGCAGCTGCAGCAAGCAGCGGGCAGGCTGCAAACAGCTATGCTGGGCTCCATAGCTCCAGCATCAGCTCCATGCTGGCAGCGACTGCGTGTGCACCTTGAAGCAGACAGTGGAGCAGCACAGCCTGCCCTGAAGAGCTCATGCAGTTGCTGCCAGCATGGAGCTGATGCCAGAGCTATGGAGCCCGGCGCACCTGTTTGCAGCCTGCTTGCTGCCGCTGCCCAGAGCCCAGGCTGGCTCCAAACACCTGTGTTGGGCTCCGGAACCCTGCTATCACCTCCATGCTGGGAGTGGGGGAGAAACCAGGGCTGTGCTGCCTCAGGCCCCTCCCACACTGCCCACTCCAATGTGCGGGTGCATGCGCCAGTATGGAGCCTGGAGCCCGGCACAGCTGTTTGGAGCCTCCTGGCTGCAGCTGGCCCCCGGCCCGCGGGCGGGGGGTGCGGCCGCTGCAGCTGGCCCCGGCTCTGGGTAGCTGCTGCCAGCCGGGAGCCTGGGCTGCTCCCAACAGGCAGCTGGGATGCTGCAAGCCTTGCTGGGAGCAGCTGGGGCTCCCAGCTGGCAGCAGCTACCCAGAGCCGGGGCTGGCCATGGCGTGCCTAGCAAAATGGCCTTGCGTGCCACGTGCAGCATGTGTGCCAGGGCTTGCTAACCCCTGTTCTAGATAATTCCATATCTACTCACTGCAGGGCCCTTACAATTATGTCTGAAGCATCTGGTGGCAACTGCTATCAGGGGTGGGTTACTGGACCAGGTGGGCCTCGGATCTGATCCGTTACTATCCTCATCTTTTGTCACATCCCTTCATACCATATATCATGCAGTTAGGCAGTTTTACTTTCAGAATGTAGGAAGCAGCTAAACGATGAACCTTCCTTTTCAAGGGTTCATAATGATGTTAATTTTGTGATATTTCCAGTGATGGAAAAGAAGCCTGGCAAAAAGGTACCATCTACGGTGAAGGTCAAAACTTGGCTCGACACTTGATGGAGGCCCCAGCAAACTATATAACACCAATGAAATTTGCTGAACTTGTTGAACAGAAACTCAAAGCTGCTAATAGCAGCATGAAGATCCATATCAGGTGAATTCAGTTTAAATCATTCCTTTGGAAATTGTTGTTGGTTTAAGGTGCAGCATATAAAATGTTATAGGGGTTTGCCCATTTTTTCCCTGTTGTCATTTTAGTGGACAAGGGAAAGGCAGATATTTATGTGTAAAATGTAAATAAATGAGTGCTGTAGTTGGTGCCCAGCAATTGCGAGTTACTCCTGTTTTGGGTATTAAGGATCCTAGCCACCTCCATAGGCTGAGGAAGCACGCTAGGAGAAGGTGAACAAGTGAGCTACCTGGTCAGTATGACAGGCAGTTCACAGGGTGCGTCTACATGTTGCTGTATGGTGACGTTACTATGGCGCTGGGCTTTAGTACTTTTTTTCTACTTCCTTTAGTATCTTTGGAAGTACCTAAAGCATGACACAGTACAGGCTGTTACTGTGCCGTACACACAGTGCACGGTTAGGTTTCGCTGCTATGTTGCTGTAGTGGCATGCTATGCCATGGGAGCATGCTGCTATGGCAGTGTAGCTGGCAATCACGTGTAGACCTGCATGATCTCTGTCACCTTAGTGTGCCATATGGTGCCGTAAGGTGATGCGTGGATATGCCAATAGAGCGCTAAAGAGAGAGCTTGAATAGACTAGGGATACCACTTCCCATCTTTTAAGTATCTCTGTTTCATATTACTTCTGTTTTATATTATTTTTCTAATTAATTCTACATCCCTAATTCCAGTTCATAATTATTCACCTTTTGGAAATGGTAAGCAAACAGACATTACTTGTCATTAATTTGCCCAGAGCTTGTAGTAGTTTCCTCGATACCATAGATCTATCTTTATGCTTTGGTGCATTCAGGTGCAATCTCATGACAATTTTATTCAGGTCCCCCAGAAAGCAAGGTCTGAGATGTGAAGGTCTGATATTTTTCAGCCCTATAATTTCTAAAAAAAAAAAAAAAAAAAAAAAAAAAAAAGCAACCCACCCATGAAGGAGGAGTAATGGATGGGACTTGGTTTATTTTGCAGTCTGTTATCTAGGGGATTATAGCATTATTTGAAGATAGGTTTATAACTTCTTATGAGTTATAATTTTTTTGTACAGATGGTTCAGTTTATTTTTAATTAATATTATTAAAATAAATATTGTCTGTATTGCAGATCAAAATCCTGGATAGAAGAGCAGCAGATGGGAGCATTCTTGAGTGTAGCTAAGGGTTCAGAGGAGCCTCCAGTCTTTTTGGAGATTCACTATTCCGGCAGCGCTAATGCAAATGACCCTCCATTGGTGCTTGTTGGGAAAGGAGTTACATTTGATAGGTAATCATATTAACATTTGATCCGCTTGTGGTTTTTGTTTGAATCAGCAAAATATTTGCTAGTGTGCCACTTGCTTACGTTCCCAAAAACATACTAATTATTTAAAGCTTTTCTGTTTCATTGTGTAAATTGCAGGGCAGGAGGGAGGAATGCCAGCAAATATGCCAACAAATTAAAGAGTTTATCAGATTGAACATACTAATAGGCCTATTAGTACTACTGTTTGTTCTTACTTGGAAAATCAACAGTATTTTAAATTTAAATAGATATCACCTTTTTTCTTTTGGAAATCACTAAAAGAAAGGATTTTCTTATTGGCCAATGAGAGCATCTTGCTTTAATACATTTTGGGAAACACTGGAAATTTATAAATCTTCCTCTTTCTAAAATGAATGTTCTGGCAGTTTTATTTCTCAGCCAATAAAATCTCTCTCTACGTTCACTCATTTAGTAGTAATAGCAATCATTTCTGTTTAATGAATTTTCTCCTAGAACTGTCTGAAATAAGAATAGAGTAGAAATAGAATGAATAAATAAATAGAATAAAACTTTATCAGAAATGCAGAGCTTCAATAGCAAAACTTAATAAAGATCTTAACCTGTAGCAGAGTATCCACGGGTTTAAATATACCAAGTAAATGTATGTAAAACAGGACTTGTCAAGTAAATATGCTTCTGTCTTGCTCATTTGCCAAGTTAAGAATCCTGTGTTTCCTTTGTACAAGTCAGCTCCTGTAGTTAGTGTTATTTTTCCAGTTGTTTCAAGGGAATTGCAGCATCTTCAAGGTGAATTCATTATGTAAAGGGAAAATATTTAAAATGCTTTTGTCCTCAAATCTATCTAGGTGTTGTATGTGCCTCTGGTATTGTCTTGATATGAGCTCTTATGGAAAAAAGTGTAAAACTTTGTTAATGAAAACTTTGTCTCTTGTCCTTTAAAAGTAATTTTAAGAAGTCTATTTTGATCAGTAAATCAGCCTGGAAATGTACTTGCTGCAGAGGGTCAGAGAGGCTGATTTGTGCTGTGGGTCAATTTCTCCAGAAAAAAAACCTAAGGGAGAAAAAAAAGTTCTTCTAGAGTACAGCACTGTGTCTGTTGCTGTCTGTGCCAGTGGGGGGGCATTTTTTTTCAGTGTGCTACAAATTGACCCCACACCTTCCTGAAGTTTCACTCCAATCCTCTTCCCAATCTGCTGCTCTACTTTCTGTTCCATACCCTGCTCTCCCTGTCTGATCTCCTGCTCTGCTTTCTTCTTCCTGATCTCCTGCTCCTTGCTTGATCTCATGCTCTGCTTTTTGCTCCCTGCCTGATTTTCCCACTGTGGTCTGTCCCCTCCATGATCTGTTGTGTGCCACACACACACAGAGGCTTGCCATGCCACTTGTGGTACTCATGCTGCAGGTTGGCCATCTCTGCTCTATGCATTCACATAGGCCAAAGCTATTACTTCATCTCTACCACTCTCATGCATGGAGTTGGCTAGTAAACTGATAGGTCCCACAATTAGTACTGTATTTTCTTGCATAATACATGCCCCCAAATAAGACACACACCATGTTTTGTGGAAGATGGAATACAGAAAAAAGATTATTCCAGAGCTGCATAGAGCAGGGACAAAGCCTTATCTTCAGCGTATTCACCTTCTCTTTCCTGCTTATCAAGCACTGAAACCCTAGCTGCTAAAAACTAATCTCTGTGGGTGGATCTGTGATTTTGAAAAGAGCTAAAAACAGTCTGCAGCAATATGGAATTGGGGAAAAGAGACCAGGAGTAGCTAGAAGACAGTAAATTTGCTAGAAGAAAGATTAGCTTGATAAATGGAACATCAGGACCATTAGAAAGGAGATATGATCATTAACACCTGTGGGGTGAAGATCAATGAGCCATGGAGTAAATTGATTCCCTGAACTGTCTGAATAGAAATGCCACTGTGGCTGGAAGCAGCAATCAAAGCAGGGTGTTGCTGACATGGGGTGCTTCTCTGCTCAAGACACACATCCCAATTCTGGGAGCTGATGTTTAGGAAAAAGGTATTTGTGATATGGAAGTAAATACAGTTAATAGTGTAATGCTTTGAGTGAGTTGAGTGCAGGAATCAAAGGTTCCACAACGCCTCTCCTGATGAGAGGACCGTGTCTCTTGACATAAGGGAAGAGAACTCCCATCTTTGCATTCTTCCTTTCTAATATAGCATCTGATGAAGCAGGATGTCACCTATGAAAGTTTATGCCCCTCTAAACCTGTTACGGTACCACCCTGCTCCACCTTCTGCTGCACTTCAGGCTAACACAGCTAACTACCTCTCTTTTTCTTCCTGTCTGTGAAACTGGAGCGTGCATAGAGTAACTAGCAATAGAGCTTAGCTATTCATTTCTGATACTGTAACCCCTTTAAAGGTTATCCTCTGGGTGAGCTTAACTAAGCAAGGATGAATTCTGGCTAGTTCCCCTCTAATACTATGATATGTGGAGGGGGATGCTTTCCTCATTCTCAATATATCCTTCAGTGACATTGCCATGAACCAGCCATAAAAGATAAGTTGAATGTCTCTGGGATAGGGCAAGTTTAAGAGTCTGCATCGTGCAGACCTGGCATTCTTTTGCTTCTAAAAGTGAAAGAGCTTCAGTGGGATGGTAGGCATGGGACTGGCCTAAATGATTGTGTGTGTGTGTGTGTGTTTATTTTAGTGAAAGCATGATGTAGCTGTGATGGTCCAGAAATGATGTGGGAGGCAAGGATTTCTTAGTGATATCTTTTATTAGACAAATTACATAGTTGGAATAAAGTTAGACAATCTTCCAAATGCAAGACATTCTTTATCAGGGATACAACAATTTCATGTGTTCAAAAATGCTAATCTAACTATATTCCAACTGCCTAGCTGGTCCAATAAAAATATTGCCCTAAGAAATCCTTGCTTCTCATTTATTCATTTTGGCTTTGTGTTATAGCTTTCAATGAGGGATGTAATTTTTAGAATAAACAGTTGCCTACAGAGCATCTGCTTTTGCTTTGAAATGTGTTTGGGCAGAGTGAAAAGACTGTAGTCCTTACAGCAGTTGGTCTCAAAACCTTTTTTGCTTGAAAGAGCAGCTATTGAGTAATTCATTAATCTGCTCTACTTTATACCGATTTACTATGGCTACTGCTTTGCCCGTGTACTATGGTGACTGGCTTTTGAATTATATTTGGAAGAGTAATGCACATCTGTTGTGTTATATTCCGTACATGGCAAATTAGGGGTGGTTTTATTATGTCCTATTAAGCTACTACAAAGAGATGATTTGGACAGATCTTATTTTTTACAAAAATCAGGTATGCTGCTTTTAAGGACACTTGCAAAGTTTTGCTAAAAAACATATGACCTCTCTACCCTGCATTTATTGATGTTACTGTTAAAATATACTGATGAACCCAGGAGCTATTTGAAAGTCATATAGTGTTAAATTCATAATTGTTGAATGAGATTTTCTATTCTCCACCTCTCCAGTGGTGGCATTTCATTAAAGCCTTCTTCAGGTATGGATGCAATGAGAGCAGATATGGGAGGAGCAGCAACTGTGTGCTCAGCCATTGCAACAGCAGCAACGCTAAATCTACCTCTTAATATAATTGGTAAGTAAGAGGAGGGGACAAAACGTCATCAAATCCTAGATTTAAATTGTGTTAGGCAAAGCTATTTTTAGGATCAGTGAGGAAGTTGTACTTCCACATCATAATAGAATCTTGGGGTTGGAAGGGACCTCGAGTTACCTTGTCCAGTCCTCTGCACAGATACAAGATTTATTGTTCCTAAACCATCCCAAGTAGGTCCCTGCCCAGTCTCCCAACAAAAGAGTTTTTACAATTTTCCTAGTCAGGGGCACTTGATGGTTCCTTTCAGTCATTTTACCTACTTGCCCAATCTTTTTCATGATGATGTGTGTGTGAGGAGATATTTTGCCAATTCGTCAAAAATGGCCTGCCCTAGGAGACCAGAGCATATTGTAAGACTGGATAAAACCAAAATATAATTCATGCAGAAGTCATGGGTATGAAGATTTGGATCTCTCACTGTCTGGACTCCTGGTTAGGATTTGCTTGGTATTGCATGTCTAAGAAATCTATGCGTCAATTTAACCATAAACTTTATGGTGTTTAAGAGCTACAAAATAAGGAAATTAACACTCAAAGAATCAACACTGTTGTATATACTAATGTAAATTGATGGGTAATCTCTTAAAATGGGGTGGTGCATTAGAAATGTGTAGATGAAAATGTGACTAGTTTTGACACCCGTTTCATGAATGAAGGAATACAGGCAGTCCTCGACTTATGACTTTTCAAGTTACGACAAACACCATTTATGACATTTGTGAATTGACACCCTGCTTCGAGGTTCCCACGCTGGTTTTGCCTTTACAGTGGTCAACACCATTGCGTCCAGGTGGTAAGTCTGTTGTGGGGCGGGAACTGGGGGAGGGAAGGGGTGTCGGGGTGCAGATCAGTGCCCTCCCCCATGCCTTGCTGCTGCTTGCCCAGCCAGGGTGAAGCTGCTGCTCATCCGGGAGGCACAGGGAGCTCAGGCCAGATCCCGTCACTGCGTGCCATTTGTCCAGAGGCAGTGCGGTGGCTCAGTCTCGTGCTGGCCCCACACGAGCTGGGCATGTGGCATGGGGGCGTAGCCCCCGCTCCCAGTGCCTTCCACCCAGAGTGCAGCCCTGGCCCCGCCCGTCCCGTGAAGATCCTGGGGCACATACCTCCCCCACATGCCCTCCTGGACCACTGGGGGGACCAGTGGCAAGAGCCACTGGACAAGCTGCCACATGAGCAGCTCCTGAACCAGTGGCGTGCAGCGGCACAAGCTGCCCCACCCCTGCCCTGGGCAATGCTTGCTCCAGCTCCAGCCCTAATTCCTCCCTCGCTGCAGGGGCACTGATCTGTCCCTCCATGCCTCTTGCTGTCCCACCCCTGCCCTGGGCAATGCTTGCCCTAGCTCCAGCCCTAATTCCTCCCTCGCTGCAGGGGCACTGATCTGTCCCTCCATGCCTCTTGCTGTCCCACCCCTGCCCTGGGCAATGCTTGCCCTAGCTCCAGCCCCAATTCCTCCCTCGCTGCAGGGGCACTGATCTGTCCCTCCATGCCTCTTCCTTTCTCTCTCCCCCCCGAAAACAGACTTACCAGCTGGACACAGCTGTGTCAACCAAGAACCAATCCCCCATTTATAACATTGTTCTTATGGGAAAATTGGTTTTGAGTTACCATGTTTCGACTTAAGATGTAGTTTTCAGGAACCAATTGTATTGTAAGTCTGAGGACCGCCTGTACTGGACTTGGTCTTTTGAGGTGCTTAGCCTCCCCAACTGTCACTAATATCTAAAATCACTTTGTTTGAGATTTTCAGGAGATGCTTTGGCTCTCTATAGGGTTGGTATTGCATATGAAAGATGCCACACATTGACTTACAGATAATTAGCTATTTAACCAGTAGTGCGAGAACTCATCTACTGTAATGAAGGCCTTTTAATGTAGACTCAGCCATCAAAGAATTTTTCTGTATCCTAGAATTGTTATATATCCTCGAGAGTTAAAAAATATAGTTTGGAATGTAGTCAGTCAAAAAGAGCAAATGATACTTTTTAGAGTATCATTTATAAATAAGGTTAAAACTAAACAGGAAAATGGAAGAGTGCTTTGAGATGGATATTGTAGAAAAGTGGAGATGTATTGCTGACTTCCTGTCATTTATCAGGTGGAAATTCTGAGTTAATGCTTTGGTAACGATACAAGCCTAAGCATAGAACCAAAGAACCTAGTATCAAAAGAAGAGTAGGTGTGAAAAAGATGTGAAAAGTATTACTATGCAATTAAACTTACATGATCAACTCACTGCTCACAAATCTGGCATTGGTAAGAAAATTTGCAATCTTTGGTTCTCAAGGTTCCAGTTCCACAGTTAGCAAATTTAATGGAGCATTCCACTGCATCAGGCACTGTTCATATGTGGGGGGAGAACCAAATTGGGGGGGAAGATGTTCTAGAATAGAGTCCATGGGTGATGAGTCCCTTTCATGAACTTAGCAAGATCTATCTTAAAGTTACACCAGTACACCTTTCCAAATGCTGCTGTAGAACCTCATTCCTCTGGTTAAAAGCCTTCATTCGATTTCAGGACTCTATTTTTGTGTGGTCAGTTTTTACATATTTATTTTTGTTGTTTAGTCTGAGTAATTCTTTTCCCTCCCTGGTTTCCCCCCCACGCCCTCTCCAAAGTATATACAGGGGAAAATGAGATCCCCTCTCAGCCTTCATTTTGCTTAGGCTAAACAAGCCATAGTCTTCTAGTCTCCTTTTATAAGATAAGCTTTCCATTTCTCTGATCATCCTAGTGGCCCTCCCTGCACCTGTTCATTTTCTCATGCATAGATAGCCAGAATTGTACACTGTGCCCGATGAGGTCTTGCCTTGTACAATGGAATTGATTCTTCCCTATCTCTACTGCTAGTATCTCACCTGATGCAACCTAGGAGTGTTTTTCCTTTCCCCCCCCCCCCCCCCGCTTTGTGACTTATAGTCATCCTGTAATGCAATACCACACACCCGGGCTTTTTTCTTCTTCTCTTTTGCCCAAATGATGAACTGATATCTTGTAGCCAGAGTTCTTGTTATGGGTCCTTAAATGCATGCCCTTGCATTTTTCATTATTGAATTTAAATCTGTTTCTGTTGTTGCGGTCCTTGAGGTCATCCAGTTATTCCTGCAAGATATCCTGAAATTGCCCTGTATTGACAGTTCCTGCCATTTTTGGAAAAAAGTTGGAGTGTATTGATGACACAGTTATTAATGAAAAATAGGTAATGGTATGTTCCCATATAAGCGGTGGTACATGATGCAAGGATGCTGCATAGCCATGAGTAAACAAATTGATTTGTGATACAAATTGATTGTATCTTTGAGGATGAGAATTACAATATAAAAAAGTTCGAGAATCCCCTCCTAAAAGGTAACTAAAAATGTTTGGCTGTCCTCTTGCATATAACCAATAGAGGGCGGTGTAACACAGATACGTACTTTCTTTAACATCATGAATATCTTTACTCTGAAGTGGAAATTACAAGTGCAGTAAAGTCCATGTGCACTACTCCACTGAAAAGTCATCTGCACAGCCTAGTATTGTCATCTTCATTGTGATCTAGACAGAACACAGACTGGGCTTCCTGGTGTGTGACTGGTGGGTTGCTATTTTCCTCTAGATCATGGCCATGGCTAGATTTGGAGCTTTGAGAGTGGTTAGTTGCATTGCTAACTTAGCATTTTTTCAGTTTTATTTGAGAGACTAAATGCATTTATAAATTACAGGGGAAGGCTAAAAACCACTCTCCTGTTTCCCAATGGATCTCTTGATCTTTCTCTGATATTTTTTTTCCCAGTAAGTAGAATTTACCAGTAAAATAGCTGGAAAACTGTAGCATTCCAGAAAGAAGCAGATGCTTTTCTAAGTGTATGAAATTAGCATGGCCAGAGCTACATGTTGAAGGCTTGACTTATTGTCAGGAAGGCTCAGCATTGACATGAAAAGCTTTATAGCTGTTGCTTTAGAGACCGTACAACTTCTCGGCCTCTTGAAGGCTCAGATCAAGTGTAAAGTAATTCATGGCATGAAACTGATGTAGGCAAAGGAACGTCGCATGTTAACAAGTAAAGACGCTTGATGTGATGAAGAAACTGCATTACATATCTCAGTTTTGTTTTGTTTTTTTTATCAAATTCTAAGTACAGACCTAGAAACTGTAAATCGAGATAAGAATACTATCCTTGTCTTTGGAGTGATTTAGTATTAAAAGGTTCTTTGGGGTTTGTTTTTTTTTAATAGTGAAAACTTTAGAGAGAGACTGCAGTAATACTTTCTTTTCTAACAGGTTTGGCACCTCTCTGTGAAAATATGCCAAGTGGTAGGGCAAGCAAACCTGGAGATGTAGTTAGAGCCAAGAATGGAAAAACAATACAGGTATGTATTAAACTTGTCTTTAGGACCTATTCATCAAAACTCGCTAATCGATCAAGTTATATTGCTTCTGTCATAGTAAAAATACCATTTAAAATGGAAACCAGTGCCTGTAAACAATGTGTTACTTAAATTGCTAACTTAGCATTTTTTCAGTTTTATTTGAGAGACTAGATGCATTTATAAATTACAGGGGAAGGCTAGAAAGCTCAGTCATTTACTGCAGGCTCTGGAAAATGTTGAATCAGCATAGAGGGATGTTATGGTGCATATGAAGATAGTTAAAGCTAAGCTCTCATACAGAGAGCGTAACATGTTAATTGCTTTCAATAGATTTTTAAGACACTTGCCTGCAATATATCTTGAGTGAGACATGCAAGCATTAGTTTTCTGCTGACATAACCAAGGTCTTTATTCTACGAACTACTCTACTTAAGAAAAATTCTAGGGCAGAGGTTTGCTTGTGCAGAGTAGTTTGCAGAATAAAGCCCCCATATTACACATTTTTTTTTTAAATCCAAAATAAAACCCCCCATTTTGTTGACTGGTAACAAGGACCATAATGCTATATTTGAACTATTTCTATGCAAGAGTTGATGGACAGACCAATGTTTCCCTTTCAGAATTTCTTTTATTATATTGTGAATTTTGAATCTTTCAGTTCCTTGATGCTTTGCTATGAGCTATACCAATAATTTTGTAGTTCAGTAGTGCAATGGTTATAAGGGGGCTATGTCACACTTGCCCACGGAAGAGTCAAAGACTTGAAAAGAGGCTTCAAGGTTTACCTTGCAAAGTTTGTTATAAAGCATCCCTGCAAAGAAGATGGGGCCAAAAAGAACCAGAGATCTGGAGAGACGAGACCTCAACATCTGAAGGGGAAGAAACCTCGAAACCCACAGTGATAGAAGCTATTTGCAGGAGTGGTACCTGCCTCTGTGCTACTCTGCAATTCCCTTTTTCTTCTGGGAATACAGTTGCAGTAAGAATTATGTTTACACTGAACAAACCTCTACTCAGTAACAGCCATTTGAGATGTTAATGGACTTTGTTAAGGGGCAGTGATCAGACCTGTGCTCTGCTCTATCAGCTTCCATCCTTGCCCAGCCTGTGAAATTTTTTGATGCCTAAAATTGCTTTGAAAATAACTCCTTGTAAAATATTTTCTTTTTCTTTTATCTACGTTAAAAACTAAGTTTTTGACATGACCTTTGCTGCTCTTTCGGTATGTGATTCAGTAATACCTCAGGTTAATGAATCCTCTGGGAACAAAGCTCCTTCATAACGAAGTCGGCCTTTATTTGTAAAAAAAAATTGAAACAAGGCAAACGTGGATTTCTCATTTTACCAGAGAAACCCATGGCTTTTGCAGTGAGCTCCCTGCAGGCGGGCAGAGTTCCAGCCTGCAGGGAGCTTGAAGGGAGTGGGAGGAAGGTGGTGAGACAAGGGGTGCCACATGCATGTACATGCTTGTGGCCCCAGGCAGCCTGCAGAGCAGCTCCAGTAGGTATGTTGCGGGGCGAGGGAGATTGAGGGCCCTGTAGGGAGGGAAGTGGGCAGAGCTGGAGCTGCTGCCCAGTCGGGTGGGACTTGGAGCCCTAGAATACAATGCATGGCTGTAGGGCCCTAGTGGGGAGCAGGATGGGGCCGCAGGTGGCCCATCCAGGGGAGGAGGAGGGCCAGCTCTGCTTCCGTGCACATTCCCAGGATACAGGGGGGACCTGCGCCCCCCAGATCTGTACAGGGGGCAGGCACTGGCTGCGGGCTTGGGCTCCCACCCTGCTTCCCTTCCCCCGGGGCCTCCGCAGCCCAGCAGGCATGACCTGGCATGGCAGGGAACAGCAGGGCCGTGCAGGGATCTCCTTGCCTCTGAGCTCCGTGCTACCCTGGTGATGCACCCCCTGTGCACACTGCTGCTCTCACTGCAGCCCCGCGTGCAGGAGGGACATCACCAGGGCAGTGCGGAGCTTGCTGCTCCCTGCCACACCAGGTCCTGCCCGCTGGGCTGCGGAGGCCCCGGGGAGGGAAGCAGGGCAGGAGCCTGTGCCTGTAGCTTGTGCCTGCCCCGCATGCAGATCTGTGGGGCGTGAGTTCCCCCTGCCCCCAGAAGTGCATGTGGTGATGGGATACCCACAGCAGGGGGGAGCGAGGGCAGGGGGCTGCGGACCCAAGTCCGTAGCCCTGGCAGCTGGGTATCTTTGTGAGTATTTATCACTTTACTGTGATCACTTATAGCATGGGTGTCAAACTCAGGGTGTTGAACACAGGGCCAGGTGAGTGGTGTGGAGCTGGTCTGTGAACTGGAACTGTGAACTTGAGCCATGGACCCCCTTCCTTTCTCCCTCCCTCAGCATATCTGATCCAGCACCTACCCTTGCAACTCTAGGCCTCAGCAACATGAGATGCCTTTTCTGGCCTCTCTGTGCAATGTGGATCCCAGGCTAACTGGAAATGGGTGCTGTGTGTGACACATCCCAGAGCCTGGGTGGGTCAGCCACTGCGTGCAGCACAGCTGCTGTTCTGGCCAGTCTGCACCACGTGCAGTGCCCATTCTGGCCACTCCGGGATCTGCAGTGCACGCACCATGGGTCCCAGACTACTGGCATGGCCTCCAAATCAAGTAGGTGGAGGAGAGGGAAAGGGAGGAGGTCTGTGGGTCAGATCCAGCCCACAGACTGGCCCCTAGCCATGGCTACACGCCATGTCCCATGTGGGTCTGACCAGACTCGGGGGCAGCACTGGAGGTCCGATGGCACAGCTCTGTGGGTCAGATCTAGCCCATAAGGGAGGGAGCGAATTGGGGTGACTGCCCCAGGCCCTGCGCTTTGGGGGGGCCCTGTGGAGCTGGGCAGAGTCGCTGTGGCAATTCCGCGCTGCCACTGGCTTCACATTCGGCTGCTTGGCGGCGCCCGCCCCTGAATCCTCCGCCGGCTTCCTTGTGTCCAGGGACGGGGCCCTGCACAGGCTGATTTGCCCTGGGCCCCACACCCTGCTCAGGTCATTTCTGCCCATAGGCTATATGTTTGATGCCTTTGACTCAGCCTGCTTAGAAAATCAAGACCACTTACAGGAAGTGAATGTGTAAGAAGCAAATGAAGTCAATCAGAACTTGTAACAGACAATTTTTTTTCTTTTTCCTTTTCTTTTTCCTCTGTGTCTTAAGGTTGATAACACAGATGCAGAAGGACGGTTACTGTTAGCTGATGCCCTCTGCTACGCCCACAATTTTAATGCACGGGCTATTGTGAATGCTGCAACTTTAACAGGTAGCTAATTTATTTTTCGTCCTTCATCTTCTGAGAAACTGCTCTATAATGAAGGACTACCTTCTTTGGTTCTACCTCATAGGAGAGGAGTATTGTTTACACAAGAATTTTGTCACCCATTTATTTTATTTGCTTTAAGGATACTTACTACTTAATGTATAAACCCTTTCTTATATGTGACTCAATATTTTGGTAGGGATTTTTCTACTTAAATAGTTCAGTAGGTTGGGTATACTGTAACAGTCCTATATTCTCTTTGCTGAGAGGGTGAGAAACGAGTATTTGTGTTCTGCGGAACTACTACATTGAGGTTGCAAGTATAATGGAGAAATCTGTTTCCACTGAACTATCAAGCTTTTAAAAAGTACTTCTATTAATACTAAGTTATATTAATGTTTCTCATTAAAATCCTATTTTTTGGCTTCAGCTAATTGGCACTATCCTTTTAGTCATCATTTGTGGTACATTATGGAACTGAAATTATGGGGAATGTATGTAACTGGATCAATTACAAATCCATGTCAGGGCTGTTGGCCTCGGTAAACCCAGGCTGCTAGGAGGCAAGCTAAAGGGAAGAAGCCTCTCTAAATTTCATCCCAGATTTGACATTCTTTAGTCCATGAAACAATTAAATGATTTCCTGGGCCAGGGAATCTGTAGGCTATCAGGGTGATTTACCTGTGGGTCTTGATGCCTCTGCGTTTGCCTATACAACTCCATTTAGGGTTTAGCGAGCTGTTGATTCCTCCCCAGATCTGTCTTAAAAAGGAATTCCTGCTTCCAAAATTTTGCTACTTAAGTGAATTGGGGGTGCACCAAAGGTTTAGGTTCTCACATAAATGTTAAGGGTACCAGTAGTTACTGCTGATAAGTCAATAGATAAATTGAATTTTGCAAAGGTTTAAGTTTTGAATGTAAAAGAGAAGCTCCAGTCTGGGCGCATCTACACATACTGATTTAAGGCACATTAGCCATTTTTAAGGCGCATGAAGGGCACGAGTCTACATGTCCATGTTCTTAATGCACCTTAAAAATGGCAATTTTAGGCTGTTCATGCCTAAATTTGATACTTGCGAAAGCAGGTATCAAATTTAGGCATGAGTAGTTAAAGTGCCTTAATGCACATATAGATGTGCTAAGGCGTGTTAATGCTTTGTATGTCTACTGATTTGGGACTAACCTTAATCTCGTCAGTCTGGACACCGTATCATTGTGCCTTAGTGTGTGCACATGTAGATACGTGCCTAAATCGCCTTAATGCACATTAGGCAAATGTGCATTAAGCTTAGGCCAGAGGCGGGCAATTATTTTGGGCGGAGGGCCGCTTAATGAGTTTTGGCAAGCCACGGAGGGCTGCATGACGGGCAGCCAGGGGCAGATTAATATTTATTTTCTAAATGTTTTAGGGGCCCCATGGGCCAGATAGAATGGCCTGGTGGGCTGCATTTTGCCCACCCCTGGCTTAAGCACACGTAAAAGTACATGTAGACATGCCCTCTATCTCCAAAAGCTAGAGTTCTAATGGTGGTGGTGGTTTCATAGGTGCCATGGATGTAGCATTAGGATCTGCTGCAACTGGTGTGTTTACCAATTCATCTTGGCTCTGGACTCACCTTTATGAGGTAGGCTATATGGGGGACCTTATTTTTATTTTAAAGTGGGTATATTGCGGAAGGTCTCATTTTTATGCAAGTCATATAGATGTGATACTGAGTTTTAAAATTTGTGGTATTTTTTTCATTTACGAATTTTAATTGAGAAGCATAAATTTTCTGAGAGTTAATTCTTAGCTCATAGAGGCACTACCTCTGTAGATTACAACACTGCAAAGACAGGATCATTGCTTCCAGGGTATACCTCTTCCTAAGCTAATTATTTTTTAGGACTACAGGTTATCAGTGACTTGGATTTGTTTTGTTGGAATTTAACCCATTATGTTCTTGAAATACCGCTATACTTTAGGCTTTTTAATGGCTAAAAAAAGTCTCGAGAGCTATGGCTTTATAACAATTTTCATTACAAACAGAAAAATGTTACAGAAAACCAACACTTTTTAGTGGTAATAGAGGGCAACATTTAAAAAGCATTTAAAAAATCCAAAATAGTGTTTCATGTTTTATTTTTAGCATATCTTTAGGTAACTTTAGGCATCTTGTATTGATTTCTGAAGAAAAGCAAGGGGATTTTTTAAAATATCTTTTTACGTAATTAGGTTATCTATGAAACTGCCCTTTACTTGTTTGGTAGCTACATCTGATAACTAGTCTTTGCTGTACAGTTACAGCCTTCTCCCACTTCACTAAGAGACTATTTTTCATTTATATCATAGGTCTAAACAAAAGTCAGTTTTATCTGATATTTAGCTTAAGCTGGATCTCCTTCTTTACCAAACCCAAGGAAGGGTTTTCTATGCCCAAAAGCTTGTCTGACCTCTCCCAACTAACTGTATGGTTGATCCAAGAAAGCATATTATCAAAAAAAACTTTGCTTGTCGTGCATTCCCTGTACCATCATGTCTAAAACAACACTAATTTCTAAGGTAGTTTTATAACTAATGAAGGTCATTTGAACTTAAAATCACAATAGATAGTGCTTGTACAGTCAGATTAAATTAAAAAAGAATTCCCCAGATATATTTGTCCCAAGTGTAAGAATTGTTTCTTTTCACAGGCCAGTATTTTGACAGGAGACCGTGTTTGGAGAATGCCTCTCTTTGAACACTACACAAAACAAGTTACAGACTGCCCACTTGCAGACCTGAGTAACGTTGGAAAATATAGCAGGTACTTAACTGAAATGCAACAGTTCTTTTCTTTGCAAGTTCAAAGTATATAAGTAAATAGTAATAACACAAATTAGCACAGATAGATTTTTTTTTTTAAAAGAACTTGGGATTTCACTATTTTTACTTAACTTTTGGACTCCAGCTTTCATTCTATAGTCTTGGGTCAGATAGTGCTAAGGCCTTCGTCCACAGAGTGAGCCTCCCTTCACTGTGTGTTACAGGTGTATTCTTTCCACTTGGCAGAGGAATACAAAAAATCTGCTTTGTAGCTAGGGGCAATGCTTTTCTGCAAAGGGGGTTGAGAGCAGATCAACTGCTCTCAGCTGCGCCAAAATCCTAAAATGGTGCAGCTGGGTATAGTGGGAAGCTGGTAAACAGAACAGTCTGTATATATTTAAATGTACTAGAATACCCTGTAAACAAATATTGGGCTCTATGTAACTGCTAAAGATTGACTCTTTTTATGCTTTTCTTCATCTGTGTATTGGCATGAATTCCATTTTAAGTTTGCATGTATCTCGTCTGTGCAAGTCTTTTGGGTAGCAGTGTCTGTTGAACAGTACTTGTATGAATCCTGTGGTACCCCGTGACTCCTCATGCTCCTATATGAGTCCATAAAGGCTGAGACAGCTGTCATTGTCTTTCAGTTCTCTCTTACCACCTTTGGCTGTGAGATGGAATCTACCATGGTGTTAGACTTGCTACTTATCAGCTCTGGATAAATCTGTTATGAATCCTTCACAAAACCTTTAGAACTCTTTCCACTTCCTTCATAATATGTAACAGTAAATGAACTGTCTGAGAGTGTCCTAGTGCATGGTGAGCCAGACTTCAAACCATGCCTTTCATGGGACAAGTTAACTTTATTAAAAGATGAGCATAGCAGATGCCCCTTCTGCCTAGGTGAGAGACATATATCAAAGGTGCAAGTTGGGGTTTTTTTTGAAGATTCAAAAGGTGGGATTAGAGTAGTTGTAAACTCCTAAGGACAGGGACTATAGTTTCATTTTGTATTCGTGGTTCCTAACCAAGTGAAGCTCTTGATCCATTACTGGGGCTACATAAAATAAAGAAGCAATACAAAATTTTCATTTGCTGAAACAGCCAATGAATGTCTGAGGTATCATAGATATTGAGTAAAACTGCACATGCAATCACTGTCCATCAGAGGTGTGATGCCCAACACGGTCACCAAACAAAGAGTTGATTCCAAAATCCATACCACTGGCACTGTAGCCATCATCAGCACTGAAGTTTATACCATTTGTGTCAAAGCAAGTGCCAGCATCTCTGGCACTGAAACTCAGCTGTGTGGTAGAGGCTGTCTGGTAGAAAAGGACAAAAATTCCAGACACAAGCCATGATTTTTCCACATAAAGACTATACACGGTATATGGGAAGAGAGTCACTAATCCCATATGTAATGGAAGGCTAATAACCTGGAACCCCTGGTATTGCAGCACTGAGTCACTGGTTTCAGTACGTCCAAGTTATTGATACTGACAGTTATTTCCCTAGTAAAATCTAGTATGCTTTTAGTATGGAGACAGTTATAAGTGCTAAGAATGGTATATACTTTGGTACCACCCCCGGAGGAATTTTCTTTCTCCGTAAACACAGCACATACTTTCCTTCTTTGAGCAGATTCCTTGTTGAAATTATTGGAGTCTGCCTTCTTGCTTCTAGGGACCAAAATCTTCCCCAATCCAGGAAAAAGAGCTCAGGTTAAGACAGAGGCTTCTCTTTTAAGTATTTCATTGTCCTGAAAAAGAAAGGGGATACTTATACCTTAGGCCTGAAACCACATGGTCCTGAATTCATTTCTTCAAGCTGGTCCACAGCATATACCAGAGCTTCACAGAGGGATCAAACAGTAGCAGTTCAGGGTGTTGTCAATCCCCGTGGCATTAAGAGTATTCATGAAATGAGTGGTGGTAGTGGTGGCACACTCAAAAAGAAAGGGCATTCAAACCTACATGCCAAGACATCTGGCAATGTGGAGATCCCAGCTGGAGATCTCAAGAGAGGGAGAGCTTTCAAGCTCCTCATTCTGAGTATTCAGAAGGAAGATTGCTTGCTAGTAAGATCTACACTGACACATATATGAAAAACATAAAACTGTTACTTGCCATGCAGCAACTGGTTCTTCAAGATGTTGCCTGTGTGGATTCCACAACCCATCCATGGGATCTGTACTGACTACAACTTATTGCAAAATTGAAGTTTAAGTACAAGATGGCTCTTAGTGCATATTGTTATTGGCTTGAATGCAAATAAAGGTTTTTAAAAAAATCCACTGATGTTGATTCTTCTCCTCTTCCCCAACAGAGCTGGAGGTGCATGTACAGCTGCTGCATTCCTGAAAGAATTTGTAACCGTTTCTCACTGGGCTCATTTAGATATAGCTGGTGTGATGTCTAATAAAGATGAGGTTCCTTATCTTCGAAAGGGCATGGCTGGACGACCAACACGCACATTAGTGGAGTTTGCTACTCGACTGAGCCAAGACAATCAAAGTGCCTAGAAAAATATTCTATAAGCTTCCAATTTGTCCACTTTAAAGAAATTTTAAGATTATTTGGGAAAAAAAAAAAAGCGAAAACCCTGTTTTCAAACATAGCAGCAGCATATGTACTTTCTACCAAAATGCCAAATATGGAAATTTTTATTAAATATGAACATGCTCTCCACAGCTTAATGGGAGACTGCAATGAACTACAAGTGCACCTTATAAATTTATTGCTAAATAATTTGAGGTTCTGCGTTCCCATATTATGCTGCTGAAGTAAGAGGTTCTCTTAGAACTATTTTTAGAACTACAGGACATCTCATGTTGAAGAAATGATCATTGTAAAACATCTGAACTTAATGTATAGCAACTGGAAGAGTTAGAATAAATCTGCCTTTTAGTGCTTAGAAGGCTGATTCATTAGTCCAAATAATAAAATCTCAAAGGTGATTTAATCTGGAGAAGGGAAAATTGCTTCATCTACCCTGCTATATTTTGTATTCATGATGTTTCTTTTGGAAATCTCAAAACACTTTGTGGATGAGGATTTTACAGTTAAGTAAACCAAGATAGAGTGCAGCCCAGCTCTTCTGGCTCCTATGTCTTCTTTCACCACACGATCACCTATATATTAAAGTTAGGATTTTTTTTTTAATCTGGGTTTTTTTCATAAAAAGTATCAGTACCTTTTCATTCCACCCAGGAAGAGCACACACCAACTGCTGAAGCTTCCTTAGCCTGACGAAGGGTTTTTGAACCCGAAAGCTTGCTTAATAACTATTCTCCAACCATTTGGGTTGGTCTAATAAAAGATATCAAATTCACCCAAGGAACCTTGTCTGCCTATGTGCTTAGACCAACACGGCTACAACCCAAACCCCTCAGTACCTTTCAGCATTTAACACCAGTCGCATGTTGCTGCATATATATTGGATGCATAACTAGCAGTGCTCTTTAACCCTGTCTCTTTACTATAAACTTCCTTTCCTTGCAAAGGCTTTTTGGAGGTGAACGGCAAAGCAGCCAAATTTTTACCCAAATTTACAAAGTTTACTGAAAGATTTTTAACTTAAAACGAAAAAACACATGTTCATAGATACTGAGAAAGAGGTTTCCTCTTGAGAATGAACTTGAGGGCTTCTTCTACTTGCTGCGGTGCAGATTATATTTGCCCATCTCAGAAGGCACAATTCACTGGAAGTGGAATGGGGAAACCTGTGCCCTTCCTCTTTGCTGGAGAGAAGCTCACTGCCCTCGTAGGGACATTGTTTTGCCTGGAAAAAGTCGCTGCTCTCCCAGGAGAAACTGAGTATACAGATGTTCAGGTTTTTCTCCCAGAGTAGAAATGGCCACTCCTGGAGAAAAATAACCTGAAAACAGCCAAGGTTAAATCACTTCCGGAAGAGTGGCTGTAAATGCTAATACTGTAGGCTGACCATGGGCAGTCCAGGTTAGCCAACCAGAGGTCCCCTCTGCACTACTGCCATCGGTCTCTTGCCAGGTGGACTAAGGGAGCCTACAGGGCTGTCCCCCTGCTGCAAACCAGCACTGCACTCGGGTGTCTGAATCCGTGGCTCTGGGCAAGTTTTTTTATTTACTAGGAAAACAAACCGATTATTAGTACAGGTGTACAGGTGGCTGTCTGCTCCAGAGGAAGAGTCTGAATGCTCTTGGGGCCGGGGGAGATTAGCTGCTGTTTGTTGTCTGGCTTCCGTAACCACTGGCCTGTGCCCTGAAGGAACTCGTGAGGTGGCCTTACCACCTGACTCGCGACCGCCTCCGGGGTGCGTTCTGCGGAGAGCAGCATCCTTGGCATAGCTGGCAGGAGAGGGGAGCCATTTGGGTTTCTAGGCCAAAAACTGACAGCCCATCTATCCCAAGGCAAAGGCTTTCTCCTGGGATCCTGCAGCCCTAGAAGCTCTGGGGCCCGGAGAAGTGGCTTGGGGATGGGCCGGATTGTCGGGAGCCAGCGGTGTACCGCACACTGGCAGCTGGAATGGCGATTCACTCTAATCAGCCCGAGTTGTCCCGGGATAAAGCACCAGCTCGGACCAGGGCCCACGCGGGCAGAACCCCTGGACAGCGCATTGCCCGCAGCCGAGGCGGACCCGAGTTCTGGCCGCGGGAGGCGAAACCCCACCTTAAATGGCGCGCTCTCCGCGAGGGGGCGCTGAAGGGCGGGGGGGCGGTACCTCCCCCCCTCCCCAGCAGAGCGCGCTGCGCATGCGCCTGAGCGCGCGAGATGGGCCGGTGCGCGCAGGCCCACGGTGC
>NW_005843305.1:39698-54314 GCF_000455745.1 Alligator sinensis
CGCGCCGCGCAACCCCAACAGCACGCTGGTGGACGAGCTCGAGGCCTCCTTCGAGGTGCGCGCGGGCGGCGGGCGGGGAGACCCCGGGGGTCGGGGCCGGGTCGGGCTGCGCTGAGCCGCCGCGTTTGCCGCCCGCAGGCCTGCTTCGCCTCGCTCGTCAGTCAGGACTATGTCAACGGCACCGACCAGGAGGAGATCCGCACCGGTGAGCGCCCGCTGCGCTGGGCCAGGCCACGCCCCCTGCCCCGCATTGGGGTCAGGCCACACCCCTTTGCCCATGGGTGGTCGTTGGGTCCAGACCACGCCCCCTTCCGGGCCAGGCCACAATCCTTTGAGGTGGGGTTGGGTCCAGGCCACCTCCCCTCCTACCTGGCCGAGGTGGTTTGGCCCCTAGAAGCCCAGCCTGGCTTCCCAGCAGGGAGCCTTGGAGCAGGGGGAAGCAGGCGGGAGGGCTTCATGGCACTGGGTGGCTTCCCCGCTTTAGGAATCGCTCTATTGCGTGCAGGGCTGTGGTGGGGGAGAACTGTGTATAGCAGGCGCTTGGCCCACGGGACAGGTCCAGCCCACAGCACCATGTCTGTTATCTGGCCTGTGGACCAGAAATTTAGCAGCAGGAGTGATGGCATCACTCCCTGCTGCCAGATTTCCAGACTCATTAAAGACCATCCTCAAATTGCGGGATTGCCAGCGACAACCACAGGAAATATGATGTTATGGGGAAAAAACCCTGGTGTATTCTGTCTTGCTCATGCACTCCTCTAAGGGCAGCAGCTGCTAACATCTAATTCTAGAGTCTTGTTTATTATAATGGAAAAGGAGCCAGGGAGCAGTTTTTTTAAAAGTGATTTAGGAATATAAGTATTGTTGAAAATGAAGGACTTCAGGGCAAGTGCTTGCTGGCTTTAGAGCTGAAGTTTTCTTTTCAAAAGTGATGTTCTCTCTTGAAAACTTTACCTTCTAGCTTTAGTTTCAAATATTAAGTTATCCAGCAATGAAGAAAATTGGTTTGTATTTCACTCATGTTCTGAAGTTCATTTAATTTCATAAGCATATCATTCTGGATATAGAATCTAAAAGATTCTGTATGTTAATTTTGCAAGTTAGAAATTTACCCAAGTTTTTCACATATTTGCAGTCTGGACCCACAGTGGAGGTTAGGGTATGTTGGGTTTTTATGGCCCATTGTCATCAGAAAAACGAAGACAAAACCTTTGCAGTGAAACTGGAAACAAACACATTCCCTTCCATATTCTATAAAGTCGGTTTGAAAGCAGCTATTCCATAAGTTCTAAGTAATGTGTTGAGAGCAGTCTATAGATGTGTTTTATTTTATTATTTACTTTTCATTATTTAACCCTGGGGTTGTCAACTGGGGGTGTGTGTACCCCTGAGAGTACTTGGACAGGTACTAGTGGGGTACTTGTGGGCAGGCAGGGGCAGAGTGCCGCCGCCTCCCAGGAGCAGGACCAGGGTGGAGCAAGGGCAGGGAAGCTTGCATGGGGCAGCTGCCACTGCCACACACCAGCCCAGTGAACTTCCCTGCCCTGGCCCGGCTCCTGGGAGGTGGCTGCGCGCTGTCCCCACCTGCAGTCCTCACTTCCCTGCTCCGTGGCCAGCTGTGCGCCACCTGCCTCCACCCCCCACCCCCAGTTTGGCATCCAGCTGCTGAGGGTACTTAGACTAAAAAAGATTGAAAACCCCTGATTTAACACCTTCAAATTGCATCTGTTCATGCTACTAAAAGTTTATGGACTATTTTTGGAAAATGGGATTGAGCCAAATACAT
Organism: Alligator sinensis; assembly: GCF_000455745.1. Classification (NCBI taxonomy): domain Eukaryota; kingdom Metazoa; phylum Chordata; order Crocodylia; family Alligatoridae; genus Alligator; species Alligator sinensis. The sequence continues at coordinate 41,485 of NW_005843305.1, forward strand.
TTTCAAATGTGGGAACCTAGGCCACTTTTACACTTTCTTTTGTCTACTAACTGATTTTCTTCTCTTGTTATAATTAATCTGTTCAGTTTCTCTCCTTCGGATTATTTTGTTTCTGTATTTTAGGCGTTGATCAATGTATCCAGAAATTTCTGGATGTTGCAAGACAAACTGAATGCTTTTTTCTACAAAAAAGACTGCAGCTCTCAGTTCAGAAACCAGAGCAAGTTATTAAGGAGGTAGGAAGTTACTGTCTTGATCTGTTTATCTCAGCTGTGGCAACTTAACAAAAGCATGTTTTGTTTTGTGGTAGTACAGAAGAAACTGGTACTAATAGAATCTTTAATCTCCCCATCCACAGCCAGAGTAGATTTTTATAATTTGTCCCCAAGGCCAATTTAGAAATACAACATTTTCTTGCCACTATATAAAAAGGTCCATAAAAAGTGTAGCATTACAAGTATGTACCACCGAACAGGATTCTCTCCAAAGAGCCTAGAATCTAAAGATGTTTACTCAGTTTAAGAGTTTTTTCTCCATTCGATGGGGGAGGAGGGGGGCAAGCTCCTTGTCTCAGATTTGAGTACAAGCCAGAGGGAAGGAAGCTGCAGTTCCAAGGCCAGGGTTGGAGTTAGAGCCACAGCTGCTGCCATGCCCCTTCCCTTCCCCTCCCTCTCCCCGCAGTTTTTGATCCCTGCAGCAGGGGGGGCCTATGTGTGGGTGGGGATGTGGCACAGGGTGGCAAGTTGGGTGGGCAGGTTCTTCTGGGTGCAGGCACAGTAGGGAGGGTCAAATATCAGGGGGGCAGGGGTGTAGGGAGGGGGCCTGGGGGCAGGTGGGAGGAGTGCAGGCATGGGGCATGTAGACACTGGAGGGGGGTGGGGTGTGGAGCAGGTAGCTGAGAGGACATGTAGCAAGGGATAGGTGTCAGGCCACTTGATTCCCTTGCTGCCTACCCTCTTACTGATGATTGCACTGCTGTGATACTGGGGGGGGGGGCAGGAGAAGACGGCTGTGAATTTAAGACAACCCTCCAAAAATTAGATTCTAGACATAGAAAATTATAACAAATCATAACACATTTATAATTTTTTTCTGTGAAGGAACAGTTAAATCTGGATAATGCAAAGGGTTTTGTTTCCTTCTTTCTAATTTCTCAGGAATCATTTTATTGGTGAATGGGAAAGAAACTGATACTCTAGCAGCAGGCTGAATGGAAATAGCTAACATGCACTTTCCCATTTATTAAGCATTTGTGTTTAGTCTGGGAACTGTCCAAAACGTAAGGGTTTTATTAGGCATTCTACTATTAGGCATCTACAAATGTCCTTACAGCCCTCCTTCAGGCACCCAAGGTCTTACTGATGACCCTTGTATCTGTTGCTGGCTTTGTGGCCATCATGCTTCCAACATATGTATGTGGTGACACTCGCATTGTCGTCATCATCAGGCATTCCACTAGGGTTTTGTTTTAATATACAATTTGTGCAATGAAGACATTTGTAATTTACTAATATATTTTATCACCTGTAGGATGTATCAGAATTGAGGAATGAATTACAGAGGAAAGAAGCACTAATTCAGAAGCATTTGGGTAAACTGCGTCACTGGCAACAGGTTCTAGAAGACATCAGTGTGCAACACAAAAAGCCTGCAGAAATGCCTCAAGGACCATTAGCTTACCTGGAACAAGCTTCTGCTAATATTCCTGCACCCATGAAACAGACATGATTAAGGAAAATGTCAGTGTCTTTGAGCGGTATTTTAACTTAAAGCAAAGTGGTATTGATTTTTTTTTTTTTATTTGCTATATGCATAATGTATTTTATATTATAAATATAAATAGTATTTGTTCTGTTGTGACAGTGGGACAGAGAACTAAGTGTAAAATAAATTTAATCTTTTCCACAAACCATGGACTGGGTCCTACATTCAAACTGAACAGAAGCTCCTTAAATGTCTTATCTATGTGATATTGTGGCTTGGTCCCTATTACTGCTTTCTTAGCTGATGATTCCTGCAGCCACTGATTTGCTGCTGATGCACGTGCCATCTGGCTGCTGAGTCCTGTCCTGTCCTATTTGTGAAGGAGGGAGGGGGCAGGTGCTGCCCAGGAGGAAGGGGGCGTGGGATGGAGGCACAGCTTGTCAGGGGTGGGGGCAGCTCTTGCTGCTGCTTGCACCCTGGGAGAGCACTGGGGGGGTGCCCCCTGGATCTGCATGGGGTGGATGGGGCGGGGGCTAGAGCCAGCACTGGGTGGGACTCTTCTCAGCGGGGACTGGGCTGGGAGGGGGCTGCAGCCACCCCAGATTTCTCTGCAGCTCCACTCCCAGCACTGCTGCCAGCTGCCCAGTGAAGTCTTGGGTCTTCCCAGCATGTGGGTGGAGGTGGGACATGGAGCCAGGCTGTGCTTGGTGACGCAGAGCTGGGAGCGGAACTGCAGCAAAATTTGGGGTGACTGCAGCCCTCTCCCAGCATTGCTGGCTCCCACTCCGAGCTCATCCCACGCTGAGAAGAACCCCGCACAGTGCTGGCTCCAGCCCCCCTGCCCTCCCCCAGATCTGGGGGGCATACCCCCCCTACCCTACTGGGGTGCAAGCAGTGGCAGGAACTGCCTCCCCCCACTAGCCTCCCCTCCATCCCATGCCCCTGCCCTCCTGGGCAGCACCTGCCCCTGCCTCCTTCCTCCCTCACTGTGGAGGCCTTGATCTGCGCCCCTCCCCATACCCCTTCTCTCCCCCCTCCGCTTCGGACTTACCAGCTGGAGGCAGCTCTCCACACTGCTGGCTCTGCTCTGTGCTGTGGTGTGCAGCATGGGCATTTACCGGCCAAATTATTGGCCCCATCTGGCTGATATCCAATACAGCAATTTTTTTTATATCAGTACTGATCCGATATTGGACCAATATATCAGTGCACCTCTATTTTTGAGACATTTAAATTTTTCTCTTAGTGTAGACATGGCCAAAGAAGACCAGATAGACCAGTTGACCCATCTGGTTAACGACCTAGCAATTGATGCTTTTCAACTCCGCAGTTGGAGTACTGCGTGCAATTCTGGGTGCCGCAATTCAAGAGGGATGCGGATAACCTGGAGAGGGTCCCTCGTACGGTTAAGGGCCTGCAGACCAAGCTCTACGAGGAGAGACTAGAGAAACTGGACCTTTTCAGCCTCCGCAAGAGAAGGTTGAGAGGCGCCCTTGTGGCTGCCTATAAGTTCATCACGGGGGCACAGAAGGTAATTGGTGAGTATTTATTCACCAAGGCGCCCCCGGGGGTTACAAGAAATAATGGCCACAAGCTAGCAGACAGCAGATTTAGATTGGACATTAGGAGGAACTTCTTCACAGTTCGAGTGGCCAGGGTCTGGAACGGGCTCCCAAGGGAGGTGGTGCTCTCCCCTACCCTGGGGGTCTTCAAGAGGAGGTTAGATAAGCATCTAGCTGGGGTCATCTAGACCCAGCGCTCTTTCCTGCCTATGCAGGGGGTCGGACTCGATGATCTGTTGAGGTCCCTTCCGACCCTAACATCTATGAATCTGTGAAACTCTGGGAAGACCATCCTAATAGAAAAAGATGCAGCTATAGTTAGTGTTTCCTAACCTCTCTCTCCTCCAGAAGTGTAATGCCTGGCACTTTTTTTTTCTTTCTGTTGACTGCTTGTTTTCACAAAGGTCCAGTGCTTGTTTTTCTCCTGAAGCTATAATTAAAAGGAAGTGGGTGATGACCTGGGAGCTCCCCTTGTTACTTTCCTCATCAAAGTATCTTTAACTGGAATGACTTAACATTGATGTGCATTAACTTCAGGCTTGCTTGGGAAAGTGTATTTTGTGCCAGAAATTTAGCTAAAACTCCCTCCCAACTTTATAGTTGGACACAAAAAGATTTTACTGAATAAATAAATTCTGCTTCTTGCATAGTCCATGGAGCATCATAGCTACAATGCCACAATATACCAAAGTAGTAGCAGATAAATAATTTGCATAGGAAACCCATGACTGATGGTTACAATGGAGAATATCATTTTGCATATTGTGTAAAGGCAAAATTAAAATATTCATAATTATTCACTTACCTTTTCCATCATAGACCCTCCTCTAAGTAAGACATAGGCATGACAAAGTGTTTAGATTATTACTTGTATATAGAGATCTTTCTCAGTATTACTTCCTGTATGTCACTTTATTACCTTGATCATAGTTATACATATAGTAAATAGACTTTCTGTAATTTTCTTCGTAAATTAACAAACTATTCCAAAACGTATCTTAGAGTCCCTTTCAGAACTAAACTACTTGTCCCCAAAGATCAATGGGTTGACAGTGATGGACAATGCAAGACTTAGGTGCTGATCATCTCAGTAGTAGACTTTCAGCTCTAGAATTCTCTGATTCTTGAGATTATGAGCAGACAAAGCCATGACAACTTTAGGGATGGCGTACTTTAAGATACGTTTATTTATGTAAGATTTCCTTCAAAATCATCTTTCCTGATAATCAGTTAAAAACAATCATGCTTAAGGAAGCAGTGCGAGATCTTGAATTTGCTCCTTCCTGCTTAGATGAGCAGAAAGAAAATACACCAATGGAATGTGTGCATGCATAATGTTCACAGATTTGAAACTATGAATTGTACAGTGTTTTTCAAAGTTCTATACAATATAAATAGTATAAAAACAGGAACATTTGGTCTATAAGCAAGTTTCAATGATCAAAGTTGAATTTTATGCTGAGTCTACCAGAGTGATCTTTAAATATGTTTATTGAAAACTACATGAATAGTATCTGGTAACAGTCAGACTATACAAAAGCAATTTCTTGAATTGAATAATCTAAGGCCAGATTCTGTTCTAACTCTTGGGTGCATAAGTGCAATTCCAATCCTCCCTGCTCAAGTCCCTGAAAACCAAGTAATGTCCTCCTCACTGGTTTTGAGACTCATTTTTAAAGGTATGAGAGTGTTTTACAAAAGTAGATGCACTAGTGAATTTTCAGGTACTTGAACCAGGTTGAATAAAATCATACTTAGGCACTGAACTCCACTTAGACTTGTACTAGGTGTAACAGAATCTAGCCACTAGTCCTAAATTCCCTTTTACACATACACCATCCCAAGAGGTATACTACTGTACAATATAAAATTTAACAAAAACTACCAGATTAAACAAGCACCCTCTAAAAATAGCATTCAAATAAGCTGAGATGATTTAACAGCCCAAGAAAGGGAGAAAATGGGTAGAGGAGATAATAAATATGAAACCAAGTGTGACTATACTGAAAAATTCTGTAAAGTTATAAGGTGTTCTTTAAAAAGGAGCCAAACCGACAGGGCCATGAGGCACCAAAAAATTAATTCAGTACTCAAAAGTAGCTGCACAAGAGATACATTCTTACCTTGGTATGGAAGACTTTCTGTTTAACATGGGCACTGGGTTGACCATATACTTACCTATAATCTTTCATCCAACTCCCGTGTTTCAGGAGGTTATTTATTATCACGTGTATATCTGAGACCCATGTGTATAATCCCATAGTCAAAAACAGTAAATTCCTATGAAGGTCTGTGCAAATTACACATAGATATATATTTTTAGATCAGTTCACTGGGCAAACATTTCTCAAGAGTGAAATTGTCTGATCTCATAATTTGGAGTACTATGGAAATGGTTGTTTTTTAAAATGAGAAGTATTTAGTAAACCATTCCTGATGCCGAGGGTCTTGTTTCTTGTCATCTGTAAATTTTGATGCTTCGTTGTCTTGTTTCCTGTACAAAAAGACAAATGGCAGTATTCTTTGAATTCTTACCAATACTTAATCCACATTTCTTTTTCCACAAGAACTTGGCATGGCGTGGGAGGACTTGTTCTTACATGAGTCAGAAGAGGCAAGAAGATGCCAACTGCAACCCTCATATGATCAGTGAGAAGTAGTTAGCTGTGCTAATCTGAGTATTTAAGTCACTCCTATTTGGTAGCTGCCTCTTTGCATATCCTTTCAGCCAATGAAGTGAGCTCTTCCTCGTAAAGGTTTACACATCTCTGAATCAGTTAGTCTAAGGTGCACTTATACCCTGCCTTCTACAACCCTCAAAAGTCAAATAATGAACTAACAAGCATTATCAAGATGCAAAAGATGGGAGTTTGTAATAGTGGCTAGCAGCTCTGGAAAGAAAAAGTACTTGCTGACTCAGAATCTAAAAAAAAATCAAAACCCAAAAAATCAAACAACAAAATGTACCTTGTTTCAGGAACTGAATCCTTGGAAATCAAGATGAAATTTCTCTAATAAAAATACAATATACTCTGATGTATGAAGGGGTTTGGACACTTGCAGGTTTATTGAAATCTAAAACTGTCCTATCCGGATTGTGTGATGTATTTCACTGATTACATGCCTGGTTTTATGGTACCCAACCTCATCTCCTCAACACTTGTACTTCACATCAATGCACTTAAAATAATTACTTATTTATAACTGATGATAAACAAGTCACATTCCAGCTCTTTTCTAAGCCCTAATAACATTTTGTGCAAACTGCATCTGATTGACATTGACACAGGTCTCACATGACACAAAATGCTTTTGTAAGAACTTGTGAGCTGCCAAATTGGATCAGACCTTTGTTGCACCTAGTCCTGCTGCTGCTGAAAAGAAACTGCAAAAGACAGGTACAGGGTAACAACTTTTTCCTAATTACTGGGACTTACTAGGTGCCAAACTGACAGGGCCATGGTCTCATTTTGGTCCTTAAGCATGAAGGTTTCTATCCTTTCCAAAGTGTTCGTTTTTACACGTACCATATTTCACAGTGTGTAAGCCAGGTTTTGAAGCCCAATTTTGGCCCCTGAAAATCCAACCTCAACTTATACACTGTACTGCCTTCCCCTGCAAGTGGCGCTGGGCTTGGCACTTAGCTGGCATAGCCCAGGCAGTGCCGCTCACAGAGGATGGGCCATGCCAGCCGAGCACAGTCCAGCGCTGCTCACAAGGGATGGGGACAGGGCTGGGCTCAGGGCTTGGCTGGTGCAGCCCCATCCCCTGTGAGCAGTGCTGCCAGGGCGCACCAGCACCGCTCATAGGGTATAGGGCCACACCAACTGAGCCCACCCCGTCCACTGCAAGTGACATTACTGAGTGCTGAGCCCAGCCCTGTTGTCTGTACCACTCACAGCAGACAGGGCCAGGCTCGGCGCTCAATTGGTGCAGCCCCATACTCTGTAAGTGCATCCCCTCTGCAGGGGATAGGGCCGAGTCAGCTGAGTACCAAGCCCAGCTCCATTCCCATCCCCTGCATGTGGTGTGTCCCAAGCCAAGTGCTGAGTCCAGCACCACTCACAGGGGACAGGGACAGGGCCAAGCTCAGTGCTCAGCTGGGGATGTGCTGCCCGCAGGGGACGAGGCTAGGGATGGGTCGAGGCTGGGTGCTTGGCTGGTGTGGCCCTAACCCCTGCAAGCGGCGCCAGGCTGCCAGGGGATGGGGCTGCACCTGCCAAACGTTAAGCCTGGCCCTATCTGCTGTGAGCGGCACTGCCGAGCGGTGAGCCCAATGCCATTTGCAAGGGATGGGGCTGGGCTCGGCGCTCAGCAGCGCTGATCTCAGTGAACAGTGCCGGGCTTGCTGCTTGGCTGGTGCAGCCCAGGCAGTGCTGCTCACAGGCGATGGGGCTGTGCCAGCCAAGCACCAAGCCCAGCTCTGACTTATACACCGAGCCTATGAAAATCCTAATTTTCCTAACTTTTAAACCAAGGCTGACCTATACATCATGTTGATCTGTACACTGTGAAATGTAGTACTAATGTGTTTTCATTTGTTCTTGTTAGTGATGCAGGGAAGTGAGAGTTGGTGAAGTGGAGTTGCTTCCATATTTAATTCTATAAAAATAGGTCCCGGATGATTGGAAAAGGGCAAATTTAGTGTCCGTCTTTAAGAAAGGGAAAAAGGAGAATCCAGGGAACTACAGACCAGTCAGCCTCGCCGCAGACCCTGGAAAAAATCATGGAGCAGGTCCTCAAGGAATCCACTGTTAAGCACTTGTGGATTCATTGAGGGCAGATCATGCCTGACCAGCCTGATTGCCTTCTATCATGAGATGAATAGCTCTGTGGATGTGGGGAAAGCAGTGGATGTGATCTACCTTGACTTGAGCTAGGCTTTTGATACAGTCTCCCACAGCATTCTTGCAAGCAACTTCAGGAATTATGGGCTGGATGAATGGACTGTAAGGTGGATAGAAAACTGGCTGGATCATCAGAGGGTAATAGTCAATGGCTCAATGTTTAGTTGGCAGCCAGTATGAAGTGGAGTGCCCCAGGGTTTGGTCCTGGGGCCGGCTTTATACAATATCTTCATTAAGGAGCTGGAAGTTGGGATGGATTACATCCTCAGCAAGTTGGCAGATGACACCAAGCTGGGAAAGTAGACATATGCTGGAGGGTAGGGCTAGGATTCAGAGTGACCTAGACAAACTGGAAGATTGAGCCAAAAGAAATCTCATGAGGTTCAATAAGGACAAGTGCAAAGTCCTGCGCTTAGGACAGAACAACCCCATGCACTGCTAGAGGCATGGTACTAACTGGCTAAGCAGTAGCTCTGAAGAAAAAGACCTGCGGGTTACAGTGAACAATAAGCTGAATATAGGTTAAAAGAGTTACAAAAAAGGCTAAAGGCATACTGGGTTGCATTAGTATGGAGCATTGCCAGCATATTGAAGTGATTCTTCCCCTCTGTTTGACACTGGTGAGGCTACACCTTGAGTACTGTGTCCGGTTTTGGGCCCCCCCCACTACAGAAAGGATGTGGAAGGATTGGAAAGAGTTCAGCGGAGGACAATAAAAATGGTTCAGGGGCTGAAGCACATGACTTATGAGCAGGGATCTGGGTTTTCCGTTTCCCACGGAAAAACAGAGAAAATGCGGATTTCCCTTTTTAGCAGAGAAATCTACAGATTCTCCGCTTTTGCAGAAAGCTCTTGCAGGCTGGCAAAGAGCTCTGCTGGCACAGCAGAAAGGGCGGGAAACCCCCAGCCCTGCCCGGAGGAGGAGGGAGATGGGGGGAGGGCAGGGCCAGGCTCAGACTTGTCCTTTGCCCCTGGATCCTAGAGGTAAGTGGGGCTTGGGGGCTGTGGGGCAGGTCTGGGGAAGATGGTTGGGGGGTGAGGGAACGGGGTGCTGCCAGCCCCCCTCTGTGGGGCTTTACTGGTAAGCGATGTGGGACGCAGTGTGGTGGTGCCCGCCATGTGCGGGTAGCACACATGCTGCCTGGCCGCCTGCCCAGGGGAGGGAGAGGAAGGCTTGCATGCGACTCGAGCACTGCTCTGTGGCCGGTTCTGCAGCCGCGGCGAAGGATGGTGGCTAGGGGGAAGCGGGGGTTCGCACGCGGCGGCTGCTGCTGTTTATCTGGAGGGCCATGCCAGTGGTGCCAGTCGCTGCCTACAAAACCTCCCGCTGCCGCCGTGGAGCCGTGCCTGGAGCTGTGTGGCTGGCCGCCGGGCGGCAGTGGCAGCATGGTGGTGGCTGGGCAGCACGCAGCCACCCCTACCACCATCCCGTGCTGCGCTGCTGCCGCCGGCCACACAGCTCCGAGCACAGCTCTGCGGCAGGGGGCTGTGGGGGACCTTTCATTTTTATCACGGATTTTAGGTTTTTAATCAGAGAATTTGCAATTTTTAATCAGAGAAAACCAGGATCCCTGCTTATGAGGAGAGGCTGAGGGAACTAGACTCATTTAGTTTGGAGAAGAGAAGACTGAGGGGGGAGGTGATAGCAGCCTTTTAACTACCTGAAGACCGGTTCCAAAGAGGATGGAGCTGGACTGTTCTCAGTGGTGGCAGATCATAAAACAAGGAGCAATGGTCTCAAGTTACAGCAAGAGGAGTTTAGGCTCCATCTTAGGAAAAGCTTTCTCATTAGGACAGTGGTGAAGCACTGGAACAGGTTACCTAGAGGGGTGGTGGAATCGCCATCCTTGGACGTTTTCAAGACCCAGCTCAACAAAACCCTGGTTAGGATGACGTAGTTGGGGATGGTCATCCTTTGAGCAGGGGGTTAGATTAGATGACCTCCTGAGGTCCCTTTCAACCCTAATTTTCTATGATTCTATATAAATCTAATTAATCAATAAATATAGATGGTAATCTCTGGGCAGACCTAAATGTCTACTGCTTACACAGATATGATTGTGTTATTAGTTTAAGCATCATTTAGAAAACACATCTAAAAATGACATTAAATTTTAACTTTTCAGAAAAAAATGAGGGCTAGGCCAGACACTTTGAATGTTCACAAATAAAGTCCTAATACAGGGAATATCAGAGGAGAACTGAGCATCTGCCAGATCAGTATTTTGAGATCTCCATACTCATTTGCCAAATTACCCTCCTAGCCTCAGTCAGGTCTCTCCTAAAAATACACTTTTGCTAAATATGGAAAAATAAATAAAATGCACTTGTAACTATTGAGATAATTCCAAGTCTTGGGAGCACAGGCCTTGAAGGGACTGTCTGCCTCACTGAACCCAGACCTCACCTGTTGCTGGCAGCCATATAAGAAAAGGTGAGTCTTAATAAATAACAACATGATTTTATTTACATTCATGCAGTCTTTTATGACCATTGCTTGTGCCCTGTTGAACTGCAGTCATAAGCCCTTTCAGGCAGAGACAATGGCTGATATCCTGCAATGAGCTCAAGTTATGGGCAGGTGTTTGGAAATACGGACTTTACTGCAGAATCAGAGCCAATGTTTTTGGCTTTTGCACATTTTTCAGTGCCTGAAAGAATCTGAATACCCTTCAAGCCACTAAAATATGTAAGTTTATTGTTTACCTTGTGGCCGTGCTAGAGTCCGAGGATTGTGTTGACTGATAGCAGGCCCTGATGCAGCTGGGACTCTGGTCTAGGCTTGTAGATTTTGTTATTTGAGGAGAACTCCTCTTTGATCTCAAGTCACAACTCAGAAAGCTCTTTGCGTAGGAGGCTAAATTTGGCACACTGACAACACGGCTGGGCACATCATCCAGTTTCTTCTTCTGTTTTTATTATGAGAAGAGAAATTAATCCTTTCTTCTTCCACGTGGATAATACAAGTTCTACATAATGGACTTGTTGCAAGAAAGTATTGGGCAAATTCCATGACATTGGTGAGTGTTGATTCTATTTTGGGCATACAAAGAGGAAGTTCCTAAAATATGTGGCCACAGAAAATTCTGTCTATAACATTTAAAATGAAGTCACTCTTGCAGATTCAGCTAGGACAGCTGTAGGGCCCCTGGGTCAAAGCAGAGGTGTCAAACCCTAGCAGTGAGTTTACTTAACTTTAAAGTTGCAATCACATATCTGACAGAGATCCCCAGATCTGATTGCACTACCTGGGGATGCCTCCTGCAGCTCTGTCAGGTGCACACACCGTTTGGCATAGAGCCTTGCTTTTGTTACAGGTCCTACTGGCAATCCTCAGTACACACAACCATTTATTTGCAGTCACTCCTGGTCTAGAGCCAGGGTAGCTGCCATTTGGTCTGTTTTGACTAAATAACACATTGGGTTAGAGTATGTTTGCACTATCAACTACAGGATGGTATAGATATACCTTAGCTGGCTCTAAACAAGCTGGCTCAGATAGCAGCAGTCAAGTCACAAGGACACTGACCTCTGTATGAGTTAACTTAGCTCCATGCTCCTGCAGATAGATTCCTAATCAGTACTCAGGTATGGGCTACACTGCAAAGCTTTGCCAGCATAGTTACATCAAGGCAGAATAGAAGATTGTACTCTCCCTACCCAACACAGCTGTGCCCCACACCTCTCCCCTTCCCTGAATTTGAGCTCAGTTGTGCTGACAGAAGAGGGCATTTTCCAGTTTAACCTCCGTCATTAGAAGATTAAAGTGCTATAGCAAAGCCAGCAGAAAATACCTTTTGCTAAAATACCTCATGGTTTCAATAAGGAGCTCTATCACTATTGCTACAACAGCACAGCTATAGAGATCACCCTACTGCCAGCTGCCATAGGGATGCACAAAGCTGCCAAGGAGCTGTGTGGATGTGAACATGCTCTGGCAGCCTCCCTGTTGTGGATGCTGTCTGTTAGGAGAAGTTCTGGTGGCAGAAACAGCCTCATGAAGATAAAATGTCCCTGTCCTCTAGGTCTTGCTCTTCTGTCCTCTGCCAACATCTCTTACTTCTGGCCATGCCAGCAGCTAAATATGGAAGTGCTGCAAAGCCTAAGGAGACTGAGCATATATGCTAGCAGCCCAGACAAGGATTGTTTACATAGCTCATCTGTCTGCATTAAGTGATGTAAATTGGCCAGCTCCTAGGTCTATGCAAGAATTCTTCTTACTCCTGCAAAAGGTTATATACATATTTGTGAGCAGCCTGTCTTACACCTACATAAATACACATATTTTGAACTGATACTATCCTCATCTGCCAGTTTTGGAAACCGCTTGCCACCCACAGAGCAAGTTTTGTACAAGACACTACAGACTTTCTACGGAAACTTAAAAACATAGACCACCTTCCCAGCAACACACTCCTAGCCATCATGGATGTTACCAGCCTATATACCAACATCCCACACCAGGATGGCATCCAAGCCTGCCTTACATATCTACAGGAACAAGATTACAACCCAGAATACAGGCCCAAAGATATTACTGAGCTTATACACTTCATCCTCACACACAACAATTTCACGTTTAATAATCAACACTTCCTCCAGATGATGGGAACAGCTATGGGCACTAAAATGGCCCCACAGTATGCCAACCTTTTTATGAGCCACCTGGAAGAAGACTTCCTCAAGAACTGCACCATCAAACCCTTGCTATACTTAA
>NW_005843305.1:54535-75692 GCF_000455745.1 Alligator sinensis
CCCCCACAAATCGCACACCGCTGGTTATGACCTATCACCCATCCCTTGAACCTGTACGGAAAATCCTCAAAAAATTGCAACCCATATTAGAAAGAGACCCTATTCTTAAAAAGATCTTTCCAGAGCCACCCATCCTAGCCTTCAAACAAGCACCGAACCTCGCCAACCTCATCACCAGAAGCAAACTTCCTCAAGTCCAGAACACACCAAAAGGATCCAGACCGTGCCAGGACAAGAAATGCAAAACCTGCCCACACATTTCCACCACCCCCACTATTACTACACCCCACAACAGAGCCATCAGCATCCCAGGATCTTACAGCTGCACCTCCAGAAATGTAATATACCTCATCCAATGCACCAAATGCCCTGATGGAAAATACGTAGGAGAGACCAGACAACAACTACGCACCAGAATGAATGCACACCGTAAATCTATCAAAGACAGAAATACCCAATTACCGGTGGGGGCACATTTCTCACAGGAGGGCCACTCTCTCTCCAATCTCTCAGTCCTGATCCTCAAGGGAAACTTACACAGCACTTCCCAGAGACGAGCCTATGAGCTCCATTTCATCAACCTCCTGGATACTAGAGATCATGGACTAAACATAGACACTGGATTTTTGATACATTACAATCTGCCTGGCAACTGACTCCCCCGCCCAGCCCAGCCCCTGGCTTCTTTACTTTTCATTCCATCCAGGAAGAGCACACGCCAACTGCTGCAGCTTCCTGAGCCTGACGAAGGGTTTTTGAACCCGAAAGCTTGCTTAATATCTTTTCTCCAACTATTTGGGTTGGTCTAATAAAAGATATCAAATTCACCCAAGGAACCTTGTCTGCCTATGTCCTTAGACCGACACGGCTACAACCCAAACCCCTGCAGGATGAAATATTACACCTTTACTGAAAACCAGCAGTACCATTACTTTTAATCCTAGGATAAACTGGTTGAACTGCTGAAAAATAAAAATTAAGCCTAATCTCTATTCATTTACACATTGTATGTTCACCTTATCGATCATCTCTCAATATCCTAGTGACAGTAAAACATGATTTCCAGTTTTAATTGAACTACTTGTCTTACCTTCATGGAAGGAGTTAAACATCCAGGACTAGGATTGAAAGAAAAGGATCTATTCCGGTAAACTTCGGTGGCGGGTAAAAGTGAATGATGAAATTTTCTTCCTTCCTGAAGGGAATAAATTATACATGTCCATCATATAATATTCAGAGTAGTGAGAAAACAACTGCCTGAAAGGGTGTGTGAAATGTGTATAGAGCCTTGCTATATAAATCAAAATGGTTAAGCATGAGTACAGAGTAAATGCTGGGTCTTGGCATATGAAGAGGTTCTACTGAAAGATGGAAAGCGTTCTTTCAATATTTTTAAGCATGTTCATGCTAGCAGGATAACATATACAGTAAAGAAATAACATCTTCTCCCTCATGTTTCAATTCATGAATGCCCTAGTCTAGGAGCATCAAATAAGTGGCCTCATTCTTCTGAAAAGGTATTGTAAACATGGGCTGGAGTCTAGACAAAATACTATATGAACAAATGTGCCACCAATATTATGCTGGATTAATTAAGGGCTGGTTCAATCAAGTTCTGAATATCAGCACACACGTTATGATATATATGTGCCAAGGAAAACTCACCATCAGGTGTTTGATAATCTCCTCTCTCTCACTTAATTTATCTTGCAAGCAACTTATAAGTTGCATATCTTCTTGCCTGGACTCCCGTTTTCTTGGCTTTTCCTCTAATTCTTTAAGTCTGTGCCAAGTAAAAAATGCAAACACTTAAATCTAGGTCAAGAAAACTCTTTCAAGGCATAAGATTTTAGCTTAGGTTTCTCTCGCTCTGTCCCACCATGGATTCCTTGCTTAACATACACAAAAATAATTCAGGCCTCTCTTGTCAAAACTGCTGTTTAAAAAGGGTGATATGATGAAGCTAGTGCCCATGTTATTTATACACACAATATCCTCTGTCTACTGGGTGGGTCCAGCCCATCATACCAACTATTGTAAACAAGAATCTGCATGAACCAGAGTTTGTGCCAAAAGATCTCCATGCATGAATGAGGCCATGAGCTAAAATTTTATGAGATTGAGTTGTAATCCAGAGAAGCATCCTGTAGACTGTAGGTTATTTATTCTTTTGCTTTACCTGAACATTTTTAGGAGAGAGAAGACCTCTCCAGCTTCAGCATTCAGCATTCTTATTCAAAATATAAGAAATGGGCAAATGACTTGTGACCTTCCCACCTGCAGTTGTCCCTCTTTCTTGGGGTCAAGCCACCATGGATGTGATACGTGAAAGCAGTTGACTAGAGAGGGGAAGGGCTTGAGACACAGGGTTCTCTGTAGGACTCTCAGCTTTGAAACCTACTTCCCACATTGGACTGAAGTAGCCCAGAGCTGTTGCTTTCCAGGACATGCTACGAGACGCATCTGTTTACTTGGGCTTTTATAAAGGGTAGAATTTGATGAAGGTTGAAGTTGATCGGGGATGAGAAATTCTTTGGGTTCTAGGGGTGAAGTGTTGTTGGCTCTTGTGGACTTATATAACAGTTATTCGGGTTGTTCTTGTACTTATGTCAAGGACACCTATTGCTTCAGATCAGTGCCTTTTTAACCTTTATAACTCAGATCATTAGTAATTAATAACCTTTTATCTAAAGATCTTATTGTGTTTTACAAAGGTATATTACTTCTCATTGTAAAGTGGTAGAACTAAGGCACTATGTCAAAGACTCATCCTAGTATCTTACAGTGATCCAGAACTGCAATGACTTAGGCCCCTGAACCTAACCACTTGACCATGTCTTTTCACACTATGGTCTCTACCCTGAAAGCACATACAAATATGTTTATCTACAAGGGGACTACTTGTACCAGTAAAGTTAAACACATGTACAAATGCAGGATTAAGATTTCTGGGATTATCTGATGAGGAAGATTATTTTATAGTTAGTAAAACTAAAGAGGTACATTAATACAATAGTGCACAATGAAATTTACCATACAGATATTATCTTTTTACACATAACATAATATCAGCTTTACACTGATTAATATGTATGTGTTATGAGAGTTTTTCTATGCATCTTTTTAGTTACATGGAGAACAGTTATGCAACACACTATTATTCTAGCAATTAAAATATCCTGTAACAAAATAATAATTTAAAGAAATATTTATCACCAAAATAGGTGTACTATCCTTCCAGCAGATTATTTAAATGACTTACTCTGTTTCTAGCGAGACAATCTTTGCTTGGAGATGGGCCTGAGCACTGCTGAAATCAGACACCATGTTCTGGATTTCCTTGCGATGATCTTGTTTCAAGACTTCCAGTTCTTTTTTATGCTTGCCTTTGAGGTCATCTTCCAGCAGCCTTTCAAATGGTATTAAAACATTACTTAATTCTCAAGTGCTTTAACTTTCATTACTGAGTTAGTGATAGGTAAATACTACTAAGGTACTACTATTCAAAGTGACTGGGGAGGTAGTTAAATCAGTGCAGCCCTTGGCCAGAACCCACTGCTTGGGCTCCTATGAAGCATAGGCTGGAACTGAAAATTGGATCTAGCTGAATGGGGTTTCCAGTGAATGGGTGCAGCTAGCTATTCCGGGAGAAGGGAAATGGTCCTTCACTCTTTGGACTGGAGGATTCTAAGCATCAGCCCTATTGTGTTTTTTTTCAAAGAGAGGTCTCAAGCTATATGCTGTTCCCAGCACTGTGGCTGCAGAAGAAACCCCAAGAACCACAAGAAACAGTAAATCTTGACACCCTGTATTTTAAGATGCCTGGAATTTTAAAATGAAATTCTTTAATACTGCATTTAAACTGGCCATGGCCTTACACTTGGCTTAACATCTAGATTAATATTGTAAATGTCACAAAGGATATAAAGGAGCCTTTTGGGTGTGACTAACTTCCACACTATACTTCCAAGTGTTGCCATCTGGAAGACACAGCTAATTGTAAGGTCATATTTTACAGTGATGCATAACACTGTATTATTGTTTTCTGAAGCCAAACGTGACTGAAAGCCACAAGAGTCATCATTACTCTAAGCTTCCAAATGAGAAACAACCACTGAGTAAAATATAAGGCTAAGTCAGTAACTTCAAATGAATTCTATCAAAGTTGACACATGCTCACAAAGCAAAGGCCATAAAACTTAGTTTTATAATACTCTTCCCCTTACCCACACACATTCTGGGACCTGGCAAGGAAATGACATGAAATCACTGGTTTCAGGATCAGTGACTACTTGACTCATTCACTCTTGCTCTTTTGACTACTCTCTACATCATATTACCTGATAAAGGTAATTTTGGCTCATAATTTGGTTCCCCCCTTAATTTTGGCCAACAGTTGTCAAGCTTGCTGAATGCTTTGAGATTTTTGGGATAATGAGAACTCTCTAAGCATCACTCTGTGTGGAGAGACTGAGACTAGGGACAAACATTACACATAAACCAGTTGAAGTGATCAGAAACTGGTTTAAACCTGTAACAGAACAGACATTCAGTGCACATAATCCAGTTTCAAAATGGCCCAAACTGATTTGAGATACACCTGGTTGAATGTAGTATCAGACTTAACTGATTTGGCTCAAACCGGTTTATGCAATGTCTGTCTCAGACCCCCTGCTGGTTTACGATAAACCAGACTCCCCCAGCATCCCAGCATGCTCTCTGGGCTGGGCGGGACTTTCTCCTCCAGCTGTAGGGCTGACCCTGCGCCTCTGCTCTCTAGCCAGAGCAGGGACCAGCCCTAGTGGAGACTCTGTCTGGCATGACCCCGTTAAGGCAAAGTGGGCTGGAAGGGGGTTAATTCTTCCCTCCTTCCCCTCTTCCCCCACCGCAGCCCAGGGTCAGCCTGTCTGCCAGGGAGCAGAGGCCAGGAGGCTGCAGTAGTGGGCCCTGGAGTTGGCAAACCCCAACTGCAGGAAAGGGATGGAAGGAGAAATTAACCCTTCTCCCTGCCCCCTTCACCTTAATGGGGCCATGCTGGGTTGGTTGTCCTGCAGGGTGGGAGGTGGGCTCTGATTTGTGATGGGGGGACTCTTCCCTCTCCTCCTCTTCCCAGAGTGGGGAGGGGGACTCTGTGAGGTGCTGGGTGGGGACCCTTCCTCCTCCCCACTGTGGGGCTGGGAGAGGGGTGTGCTCCATGCAATGCTGCCCAGCCCCAGAAAAGGGGCAGGGCAGGCTTTGTTCCATGCTGGGGAGAACTCTCCCCCTTCCTCTTCCTCCTCACAGAGGGCAGCGGGCACATGGAGCTCAGCTGGGTAGGGTGTGGGTGTGAGGGTGTAGGGACCCCCACACACTCCCCTCATGGTGTGCAGTCCTTGCTGCCAGCAGCAGCAGCAAGCAGAAAGGTCAGAGTGCCCGTGCCCAGTGCAGGTGCGGCTCCAGCCAGCACTGTGCATGGGGAAGGAGTGGAGCTTGCCTCATCCCTGTGGCTCTGCTCCCTGAGCCTGAGCCTGCAGCGGGGGAAACCCCGCACTGGAGCTACTTCTCCCACTCTCCACTGTGCACTGTGCAGGTTCCCTACTCTGCTGGGAGTGAAGGGAGCCCTGCTCCCTGCTTCCCTGCGGAGTCCAGCACAGGGCTTCCTCTCTGTGAGTGCAGAGCTGCAGGCACGGCACAGAACCATGGGGATAGATATGACTGGGCAGGCTGCGCAGGGCTGTGCTCCTTGCCCCACCACAACACTTGCTGTCTCTTATCACGGCTCCATGCTGTGCCTGCAGCTCTGCACTCACAGAGGGGAAGCCCCACGCTGGACTCTGCGGGGAAGCAGGGGGCAGGGCTCCTTCCACTCCCGGCAGAGTACGGGACCTGCACAGCGGGGAGCGGGGGACACAGCTTGCTCCAGTGCAGGGCTTCTCCCGCTTCAGGCTCAGGCTCAGGGAGCTGAGCTGCGGAGATGAGGCATGCTCCACTCCTTCCCCGTGCACAGCACTGGCCAGAGCTGCACCTGCGCCAGGCACAAGCGCCCTGACCTCCTTGCTTGCTGCTGCTGCTGGCAGTGGGGACTGCACACTATGGGGGGAGTGTGTGGGGGGTGTGGGGTGTTCTCAGAGACATTTACAATTCATATCTTGCTCAGAGAAAGGGTAAGTTTCGGGGTTGTTGGTCTTAACAGTTTTCCTTCAAAAGAACAACAGATTCAGTGCCTTTCTTTGGGTCACTTCTGAATGGCCCTGGAGAATACACTTCTGTGGGACACAGATGTGACTGAACAGTGATTCCAATATTTCTAATATGGTTGGGGAGGGAGGGGAATTCTAGCCAAAGCATAAGGAGTTGCCAGAAAGGAAATGGTGCTTTTGAAAAGCTCACAATGTACAGCATAAGTCTCTTTAGGAGGGACAAAGTCCCACAGTGCTTGGAGTGCTAGTAACGTTAGCATTAGTCCTCTAGGAAGCATCTCAGAAAAGCAATAATTTAAGGCAGACCTTCTGTGTTGCTTCTCCCTGTCCTGAAGCTGGGCAGACTCCTGCTTCTGTAGGTCCACCTGTGCACTCAGCAACTCCATGGTGTCTTTTAGAAGTGAATTATCTTTCTTGAGCCCAGAAATCTCATTCTGACATTTTTCCAGGTCATCGTTAAGAGATTTGATCTGGCTCTGGCTACTTCCTTCCTAAGGAAAAGGTGCAAATTAGCATTATTTATCCTCTGGTTAAATATTAAGAAGCTATCCACAGAGCTGTGCATAGAATAGATTTTTAGTTTTCTGGCTTGAAACTTGACCTGGAACAAAACTTCTGGGTTGACCTGGAACACAATTCTATTTTAGTTTTGCCAATGAGAAAATATCAGAAGATTTCATTGTTTAAGAAAACTAAATCTAAATTTCAAAACAAAGCATCCTTTCAAAATGAAAAAATCAAAAAACCTTTATTTTGTATTTTTTAAAACAAAACAGTTTGACTTATCCCTACATTTTTCAGCAGAAACAATTCAACAAACATGACAAAGATTCTCATAGAATCATAGAAGAGTAGGGCTGGAAGGTACTTCAGGAGGTCATCTAGTTCAACCCCGTGCTGACAGATTCAACCCTATTTAAACCGTCCTATGCAAGCATTTGCTAACATACTCATAAAACTGTACAAGTAACCCTCTCCCACAACTACTAGACAAAATGCTCTAAAATAACAAGAACATACTAACTTGCTACAGGTAAAACTGGGGGATGACAGCACTGTCAATGTCCTACTGCTGCAGGGGCAGGGAGTAGTTTGTTAAGATAGACTTGAAAGACTCAAGGAACAGAACCATCTTCCTCCACTACAGAGGAAAGCAATACAGTCTGATCACAGGGTAAAAATATTTCCTGATCCCAAATGTGGCAATTTGTCTGACTATGAATAAAGGAGCAAGACACTCTAGCCAGGAAACTTCAAGTTCTAGTTACAGCACAAGTATCAGCACACTCCAGTCAAATTCTCCAGCTTTGGCTCTAGGCAAAACCCAATGCTTCTGAGGAAGGTGAAAAAAAATCATGACACCTATAATAAAATTCCTTCATGGCCTCATGTCAACTTGACTATGTTTATGTCATTTTAATTGGAAAAAAACTGCTTATTTTTTTTTCCACTTGCAGTTATCACAGGATTGGGATTGGTTACTGTGATGGACAACCTAATGATGATAAACAAGAAGTACAAAGATTATAATGTAACACATAGATGTTATTAACATAATTTTCATATCTGAAACTTTTCTCTGTTCCTACCTAAATAACAGAAATAAAATAAGCCCACCAGAGACAAGAGCCAAATCAACCAAAAAAATTCAGAAAGATATTGGAAATATTTCCAGTGAAAAAAGTGCAGTGACTAAGTTTTGTTTAGTGCAGGAAACCTGCACTGTATGAATGCAAACAACAGAACAAAACTGGGAACGAGTTGTTATAACTTGGAATGAGATGTTATAACTTCTTATCAAGTATTTGGGTTCCAAAGCATATATGCACATGCATGTGCACACACCCATGCAGGCCACATAGTGCATTTACATACACATGCATATCTACATGTACACAGAGGCCAACATTTTCAAACTTCCATACTCGAAGTTAGGTACTTGATCCATGTTTAGGCACCCACCAATGACGAACAGTATCTAGCCTGATTTTTAGAGATGTTGATGCCCAGCATCTCTAATTGAAATGAGTGGGGCTCTTGAGTGCTCAACTTCTGCTATTTTAGGTACCTATTTTTAGGTACCCAAATTTGAACACTTTAGACCCACTGTACACAAGAAGGAATAAGGAAAAAGCACTTCAACAATATGGAGCTCTCTACAATATCAAACCCTGACTAGAAGACAGCCCCTGATTACAAGTTTTCCATAGAATATAAAAGCACAGCCACACAGGTCCTTGGTTATAAGGAAGGAAACCCCTTCTGCTTCTATACAGGGAGCACCTCATGTAAAAGCTAAACCAGAATTTTTACCATCTAGTAGTACTACTGAATGTTAACAAAGTAAGACTAGGAAGCTTGCCTGCTGCTGCTTTAGGGACCATACATTCTTCAGCTCCATCTGTAGGTCTTCTATTTGTTTTCTGTGACTGGCACAGGACTCCTGTTGCTCAGAAAGATCCATCCTCAGAGATTCTAGCCACAACAAAACCACATATCAAGGAGTGAAGAAGGTAACAGGCAAGGAAAAAACAATAAATCCCCAGGAGCAGGGAGACAATAAAGTACCAATTTTTTCCTTGATGCTCAATTTTGCAATAATTTAGTCCACTAAATCAAAAGGAAAAGAGGGAAATACCCCACATATTCTATAAAACTCTACTGCCAGTAGTAAAGCAACAAGGACTGGATATGAGGATTAAATGGTGAAATCCTATGGCCTTTGTAATGCAAAAAGTCAGACTAGACACACACAGTGGTCTCTTCTGTCTGTAAAATCAGTTGGGGAACTGGAGGTGCACAAAAAAGTGTAAAGGATCCAAACAGCTGTTTCAAACAGCCCTATACAAATTCTCTTGCGTACCGTCCCATAGGAGGTGTACTGGTAGCAGAACATGAGGTAACATGCCTATCTCTCTGAATGTCACAAAAATTCTTATCAGGAGGCAAAGCACAGAATCCTCCCCACAAACTTAAATAGTAAATATTGTTAAACTCCTTGACACCTGGCCAGCTGACTCAATTCATTTTGGAACCAAGAGTTCTAGTTTTTTCACAAACCAAAGGCACTTATTAGTGGGCAGAATCAGGCCTGTTCTTTGTTCTACTTGATATCAAGAGGAACAGTAAGAGATACCTCTGGGTATACTATACCAAAACAAATCAATGACTATACCCTTGAAATATAGGAAGCGTTCATCTAAACTATGTAATTATATTTTCTGAGTCTATATATTTTGGCCTTGGTATTCCACTTCCTGGTCAGACAGAGGGGGAAATAACCCCACACTTCTGTGCCACAGCACCATGTAAATCACACCAGTTAGAACTGGTTGAGATTAAAATCATTACAAAAAAGTCTAAAATGTAAATCAGAGCATCCAAGATTTTCTGAAAGGTGGGCTGCTCTGACAGCCTGCCAGGAGTCTGATGGCTATGACCTAATTTTCAGAAAGTAGAGCCAAGTTAAGTCCCTTTGTCTTGAGGTGTTGCAGATAGACTACATATGCCAGCATGAAATGTGTTATCTGGACTTGAGCCTTTTGGAGATCTTTAGTTTTAACAGATTCTTGTAAATCGGTTTAAGGGAGCAATTAATTAATATTGCCAAACGGATACACTTGACACAAAGCTGATCTTTCTTAATGTAAACACAACATGGGAAATCTCTAAGGCTCTCTTTACACATGAAGCTAAAGGTGCACTGGGATCTACTGTGCAATGTGACAGGCCCTCAACCCACTTACCGCTGCACAGTCATCCTCATAGCTGAGCTGGGGGCAAGCTGGTTGGCACCCTGTGGCCAGAAGGTATGCTGCCGGTTGGTCCGGCACCCAAAGGCTCTGGGCTTAAAGGATGCTGAGAAGTGGAACCCAGGGGTTAGAGAGAGGGAAAAACTGGTGACGAAGTCGGAACCTCTCGCCACAGCTGGAAGTGATGCAGCACTACCAGCCCAGTCTGAAAAGCCAGAAGGAACAGCACAGGCTCAAGGCACCAACAGGGTGCCAACAGAGCACCTGGAGGCCAATCCCTCTACCAGTAGGGAACTGGTAACTCTCCCCAGGGCCAAAATCCCTGAAAAAGGGGGTGAAACCCAGGTAGACCTAGACATTGACCTTGATACCAGCTGGATAGCTGCATCCAGTGAGTCGGGTGGTGGTGACCCCATAATACTGCACAGCACCTGTGGGAGTCATCACCAGAGCATGCAGGTCAGCAGGGGCTGGGAGAGGGCAGCACAGTGGGCATGGCCGAAGCCTCTGACAGGGAGAAGCCAGCACAGGACCCTGTTAACTGCATGCACCCTCCCAAGTGTGTATAGATCCAGAGGGCCCCAGCAGGGGACTCGCAGAGTTGCGAGCAGATGGTGGGCACAAAGGGATGTGCCCAGTGACACTATAGTCTGGTACCAGAAGCAGGCTCAGAAGAAGGGCATTCCTGAGTGGATCACCTGTGGGAGATGCATGCATGGGGCACTGCCCAACCCCACATGCTGTAAAAGTGCTCGGCGTGGGATCATCGTTGCCCTGCCAAGCGCCACACCTGAGTTGTTTTAGGTTGATTTCTTGATTTGTTGTAAGTTTTACAAACTCTGCAGGGTCATTGCTAGACCTCCTTCAGCCATCCCTGGTGCTGGGCCTCAGCACAGGAAGGAAGGACCCTGTCGCCACATCAGCCAAGCTGATCTGAACACCTGAGTGGAAAGAGGTGGGGTGTAGGGGAGGAGAAACCCCACAGAAAACACATCAGCAGTCACCCAGGCACAGAAGAACTACGGAACATCACTTCAAGGTACACTTCACTGTACAAGTCATGGTGGGCGAGTAGTCTCAGCTTGACATAGCCAAGGTGGCAGACATGCCCATCGACTGATTCAGTGGTTGTGAGCCTGTCACACTCAATTAACACAATTGCACATTACATCCCATTGCACCTTATTGCCAGTACAGGGGGAGCCTGCCAGTAGAGGGGGAGCACCAGCAAGTTCTCAGGGCTAAGAGCCAAACACACCCCAGTTGAGGAGCTCCCAGCCACAGGGGTGCCTTCTACCCTCCCAGGGTTGGAGGATTGGCACTGTGGTGATCTCCTTGCCCCAGAGGCGTGGGAAACCTTCAGCACCAAAGGGCCACTGCAGGGGTGATCTCCCTTGCCTGGGGGTGTGGGGAAACCCCTAGGGCCAAAGGATCACAGCAATCCTCTGGCCCTTGGGGTTTCCTGCACTCCTGAGCCCTAGGGATCACAGCTGTCATGACCTTCATGGCATGGGGGTGTGGGAAACCCCTGGACCCTGGGGATCACAGCTACCATGATTTCCTAGGGCTCAAGGGTTTTACATTGGGTATGGTGCACCCCTGTGGATGGGGGCCCCGTCACAGGGCAGATCCTGCTACACATACAAATTAAAGCTCAGTACCAACCAGCTATATAGTTAGTTTGTATTTTCAAGATCTAATTTTATAACTGGTTGGACCTTTTTATTGTGTGATAGCTCCTTTGCACATGTAGCTGGTCTGCACATAATTGTGCAATTAACCAGTTAATTGCACAATGTCTACAATGTGTAGAGGGGACCTGAGTTCCAGCAATAAAATCCAGCAGCTTTTTCAAACAGGCCACTGAAAAACAACTGGTATTTCTCAAATCATAATCAAACAGTAAGTTCTGTGTATAATGCAAGTTGTTATACCTAGCAACTGAGTTTGTTGTTTCTGTATCTTCTCCAATTCTCCCTGTAATTCATTCTTTGTCTTCTCTTCCAAAGCCTGTATTTCCAGCCTGTGAGACTGGTCGTGGATCTTGATACTGTTATTATATTCCCTTTTCAAACGTTCTTCTATTTCCTTCAGGCAAGAAACATCGGTGGAAGAACAAATTCACAATTTATTTCCCTTTTAATGTCAGAGTGAACTAGGACCTTCAGATGTACAATACATTCCATATTTATATTTCATTAATACAAGAACAGCATAAGATAAATACAACCAAGAAGCAAAGGGGAAGTCTTCCAGACATCTTATCACAGAATTTGAGGTTTTTAGCATATAAACTGTCAAAATGTGAGATTTGTGTACTATTGGTATTAGAAGGATAATCCTTGATCAGCTTGTAATAAAGCCTCAGATTTTACCTACACAGACTCGTGAAAATCAGGGGAAAGACTCCTATTCATTTTAATGGAATTTGAATCCAGCCTGTCATTGGCTATTAGTACATATTAAACAAATCCTGCAGTTCTTACTTGGTCTGTACTTGGACAATGCTCCTGTTGTCAACTGAAATCTTGACAAAATGTACACAACAGGGCATGGCTGTATTTGATATAGATGCTCTGAAGGGCAAAAGATGGATAACAACTGTGCAGTCTCACTGACTTCAGTGTGGTTTCACAATGGTAGACACATGCAAACTGTGGTTCTGAATTTATAAACAAGTGTTCTGAGTTAAATTCCTTCTAGGATTGTTGTATCATATACACTGATAAAGATCATTTACTTTATTCGTGTTTCATATTCAATATGGACATAGACTTGGACATTTGAATTCACAGTTACAATCACATGTATGTTTTTCAATTTTGTTTTTTTTTAACAGTAACTTCCTTTAAAACAATACATAGTAAGAATCTCAATTTATCACATTATCATTTTTTTCAGCTAATCACTAACAAAATTATTTCTCACAAATATTCTTTAACCCAGGGCTGTTCAACTGGCTGCCTGTAGGCCTCTGCAGCTGTGTCTTTGACTGCTGTATAGTAGGAGAGAGTTTGGGGAGGGAGGTTGCAGGCCACTGTTGGTACCCGCATAGTAAAGGCCTGGGAGCTGTATGCTGCCTCTGTTGCCCATACGGTAGGGGGCAGAGGGGAATCTTGGGGCCATCACGCAGTCTATGGCCAATGTGATGTGTGGCCCAGGGGCTACATACCAATGTGTAGTCCCTGGATGTGCTGAAGTGGGCAGCCCTGCTTTAACCTAAACATATTGTAGCAGTCTATTATGCTTGATCTATCTTATCCTGTATACAAATGAACAATGCGAGAACAAGCATAAGACAGAGTCTGACTAAAATATATATTTAAAAAAATGAATTTTGAAATGTACTCTTATTTTTTAAGCCAAACTCAGGTAAATATTTTAAAAATATTCTATGATGTCATTGTATTTAAGTCTGAAACAAATAAGGGAGTGGGGGGACTCACCAATAAAAGCCTACCTTGAGTTCCTGATTCTTGTTTTTTTCTAGCTTTTTTAAGGCTCTCTGATTTGATGCCTCCAGTTGCACTTTAACGTTCTGACTTTGTTTAATGATGTCTTGAAGATCCTGTAAAAGCTTCTCTTTTTCTTTGTTGGACTGTAAATTGTGCTTCTGCAGAGCATCTTTGAAGTTATGTGCCTGTTGGTCTAATGCTTGTTTCAGCTGAGCAACCTTCAAGAACAGAAGCTTATTAGGATGTGCCTAACTACCATGGCTTGCTGCTGAGCATCAAAAAGACTCTTTTAGAAAAATGTCATTTAAATGTTACTGCATTTTCTGAAATATATGACGCTTCATGAAAAATCATCCCTGCAGAACAGCTGCTCTTTCTTTCAATGATGACTGGAACTGGGCAGAATTCTTCAGACAAATAAATGATTTATTTGCCAAAAAAATGCCATTTCAGGTCAACTAAAACTATTAATGAAATCAGGATGAATTCAGGTAAAAATGGGAAACAGTCAAGTCAAAATGGTTCACTTAAATACTTTGAATTGAAATATTTCACTATTTGATTTCAAATAGTTTCATTTAAAATATAATTTAATTTAATTTTTAAAATGGTTAACATAATCACCAAAAATGAAACATTTCTCTTGTTTTGGTTAGGATCAACCAGAGAATTTTTTCTAATGTTTTGGTTTGATTTTTAAAAATCCATTATTTGTACAGCTCTAAAGATGACCTTTCCAGTTTACCTAGCTTTAAAGTTGACATCAGCTGGATGAATGGCTGCTGCTACATAATTAATTATCTGAGGAGAAAAGTGTTCAACTGGAGTAAAATTGATCAGTTCTTTGCACTTTGATAGGGATGCAAATGCCCTCCCAGAAACACAGTTTTCCCTTTTTACATATACTGTCTAGCAGCTACATCTCATCAAGTAATTCATTAAAAAAACAGACATAAAATATGCTATCTTTCCAAATCACTTCCTGCTTAGGTCTGAAGCCTATTTTTCTGGCTATATGGTAATGTAGAGCACAAGTCAGAGAGCAGGTTTGAAACAATGGATACTGTGGTATTTGAGTTGTGACGTTAAAGGACAGACACACACACTGGTTAAATGCAGTTTAAACCTGAAGCAGACAGATGTATAAGCCTGTTAAACTGGTTTAAATCCACTTTGAATGGTTTGTACTTGAAAATCATGAAGTACTGTTTTGAACTAATTCACTACGAACTAGTTCAGTGGTACATGAGGACACCAAGTGTTCTGTGCCAAGGGTCCGATCAGTCCTCCAGGCATCCCACACTGCATTGCTTCTCCCCTCCCCTCCAGATATATACACACTACTGCAACTGGCTGCTCTGGTATGTACCCAGCACTCTGCTACCTCCCCTTTTTCCCCTTTTGTTGCCATTTCTTAATCAATGAACTCCTTTGCACCGATTGTTCAATAAAAGCTATCTTTCTCACAGCCATCTGGGTCCTTACTCCCAACTTAACTGTGCCCCCTTATTGTGGTTCCTACCCCCCAGAAACCAAACACTTCTCCCCTAACCCCCAAGTCAGGCAAGCACACTGCAGACTTCAGTTATCTGCAAGCTATTGAAGATTACTGAACTCACATTTAGGAAACAAGGGAAAGCAGAAAAATGAGAATGACCTCAGGCACAGGTTACCCTACCCCCTGGGATCCCCAAGTGCATGCAAGCACTCCTTCCCCACTCACCCACTGTGAGCATGCTGGGCTGGGCACTCATTCCCTCCCCACTCTGTTGTTGGGCACGTCTCACAATTGCAAACTGGTTCCCAATCAGTGACATTCTGGAATGGTTCAATGTTATGTGTGTCAAGACCCAAAGGGTCCATTTACAAAATGGAAGAGAAAGAGTTTGATGAATAACTCTAATTAATAATACTGGGAGTTCTGGGCATCATACCCCACAATGCTATGTTTTGTGCTTTTCTTCTCTCACCCAGACAAACAAAAAGGAAGATAAGTCTCAGCGATAAGACTCACTTAGTACTCCCTTTAGGGTCAAGAGGAGGAAATGGAGCCATTTTCTTTTTGCCTGCTAATTTTTCCATACAACCAATATCAGACTGTTCCTACAAACTAGCGTACCAACATTCGCTGTTGCAGGTGCCTCATGAGAGCACACAGCCTGCAATGTCAAGAAAGGTTTGATGCCATACCTGAGACTCTAAGTCTGCCTTGTGGTTGTGCCATTCCTCCTGCAAAGCCTTGACATGCTTTGTCTTTTCTTTTTGTAAAGGAACAGAAGCAGATTGTCTATCTTCCTTTTTTGATACACTTGTACTTTCCAGCCTGAAGGAAAAAGAGCCAAAACAGTACAAGGGAGAGATCTGCACATCTACAAAACCAATCTCTCAACTGGAGAAACACAATGAGCTGCTCAGAGTCCACTTTCTACTTCTGACACTCCTTCATATGGGCACTGGACAAAAAGAACCAGCAAAGTGTGATGTGCAAAATCTCAGTCCGCACATTCCAGGCACACATTTTCACAGGGGTGAATGTTCCCCCTCAATCTGACTGTTTAGTCCTTTGCCAAAGGGCCAAACATCCTGACTGCTCCTTCAGGGGCTGAGCAGTCTCTCTTTCTTCTCTCAGGAGTAGAGAGGTAGTTAGCTGTATTGGTCTGCCATCAGACAGAAGGCAGGGCAGGGTGGTACCACAGGATGTTTTTATATGTGCTCCAAAGATGGGCAGGGGTGCTTTAATTAGAGCAGGTCCAAGAGCTGTTTTAATCAGAGCGGCTCTTGGAGCCGCTCTAATTAAAGTGCTCCTGCCCATCCTCGGAACATGCGTAAAAACATCCTAAGGTGCCAGCCTGCCTCCAAGAGCCACTCTGACTAAAGTGCCCGCAGAATCTTGTGTATCAGCCTCCCTGCACTTCAAAATGGCGGCGAGGGGTCTTTAACTAAAGCTCATTGAACACACTGCCATTCTGAAGTGAGGGGAAACTGATACACAACACACAAAGACTGCTGGAGGCATGCTAATTAGCACACTGACACGCTGTAATTACAGCAAATCGGAGCAGCCTCATTGCATGTTTACAGGCACCCTTAGAAACTAAATGGTTCAAAAGTGCATAAACTTTCATTAGGGGTGCATTAGCTTTCAGTGACTACAGACAGCCTGCTTCCTCGGATGCTAGTCTCTATAAGGTACCATCTGCCCTGCCTTCTCTCTGGGGGTTAAGGTGGTATCTTTCCATTCCAAGACACTCTGTGGCACTTCTTCTAGTACTAAATATACCCTTATCCTTCTCCATAAGTTCAGCCCATTCCCCTTTTCCAAGTTCTGAATGATATTAGCTGACCACCAGCTCCTAGTGTGTTAGGAAACTCCTTGCCAGTATCTCTATTAGCATATTCCAAGTAATACTTAAACTCCATATGACTTTATCACTGGACCCCTCTGTACCTTGGCTTTTCTTCATTTTTTATCCTCATTTGTGCTTTTGGGGTTTCTTGGCATCTGCCCCTCTCTCTCTGCAATTTAGACATGTCTTTATGCTGCACAGATGGACTCTAGAATTAGAAGACAAAAGGCAATTAGGAAGTTTGCTGCTGGAGATACATGTAGCTTAAATCAAAGAACTTCATTTCTTAATTTTGTTTCAGTATGCTATTTTTAATACTTTTCTTCTATATTTTCAACCAAAGGACCTATTGGAACTTCACATACAAATCAGCAGATGCTTGTATTGGGTTTTGTATGCTCTTTACTGCTTTGCACAAATTCATTGTGTCCAGGCAAAATTAAAGGGAAAAATAACTTGTTCCTATGTACATCATTTTCACATAAGGCATATAAGTAATGAATTTAGCTTGGCACAGAATTTGTGGTACTGGGGACAAAACTCTGGATCTGCTGATAAAAACAATAAAGGTACCACAATCTCTTTCTTAACCATACATGACTTACATACTTTCTGTAGGTTGGGTCCAAGAGCGGATGCCAATTATTTATGCTTAAGCAGGTTTGACATTCCATTTTGTTCATGGCTACAAGAGAGATGCTCATATACCCTCCTTAGTATGCTATACTCCTCCCACTTAGACAAAGTTTGTCCTTGAGTTTCAAATTCACCAGATTGAGGACAGTGTTCAAAATAATCTGTCATTATCTGATACACCAGTTGGTTCTCTGTTCCTGTGAACTTCAGGTATTCAAGGATGAAGTATAACACAGCAATACTGAGTAAGACTGCCTAATGTAGGGGATAGTGTGAAGCTGTACCGCTGTCACTGCTAAACAGATCAGCTCTGATACTGTATTTGTATTTATGAATCCTTACCACATCCTGGTTGGCTAACGAAGGACTGAGGCCCTCAGAATACTACAACTAACAGAGTTCTCCTTTAGCTCAAGCAATAGTTGTCTCTGTTTTGGACTGTAAAGTTCCTCAGTTTCATTGCTGATGTTTCATGTGGAACAGTTTAGTTGATGACCATGAGGTCTGCAGATCCTTTACAGTGTTTCTATATGAGACATGCTAGAGATATGCTTTGCTAAAAAACTTTCCATCAGGCCTGCCTAGTTGGGGAGTGTGAATAAGTGATTTTCAGTGCAGTGGCTAAAAGAAACATAGCAATACAAAACTTTGAATCAAATCAACCAGAAAAAAATGTTATATATATAATTTTCAACATCAAAATGAAAAACTGAAGAATTGTTTCAGGTTGATTTAACGACTTTGAAAATGTCAAAACAAACTTCAACATTTCCAAAATATTGTTGTGAGGCATTTGTAATAATAGGTAAAGAAAGAATGGGCTAGATTCACAAAATACACAGAAAGGAAGAGGAGGAGGGGGTGCTGGCAGCACCCCCTTGTATAAAGTACATAAAATTCAGATTGTGTGAGAGAGAAAGAGAATGATTCTGTAGCCTGGTAGTAGGGACAGTCACTCGCAAGTTTCAGTCCCTGTTCCAATAAATAATTTGTATATTTTATATAAGGTAAAGCAGCATTAATAGGAGAGACCAACAATAGCTCACCCCACCTGGTAAGTATGACATTCCCTACGAGGTTGGAAAGTGGGTTCAGATCTTTTCAAGCAGAGTAGGGAAGTGAACCCATATCCCTTGTTCCCAGAGGGAATGCTCCAAGCACAGGATTAGTGGCTTCCTTCTCCCCATGGCCTTTTTGTATAAGTGCCAGAAAAAAAAATGTTTCAGATAAGCAGAAACCATCCATTTTGACACTTTCCAAACAGATTATTTAAACTGAAACAAGCTATTTCAATGCTTCTGATTTTTTTTTGCCTTTGACTGAAGTGATTTGTCAAAATTGGCCCAAATCAGTGAAAAATGTCAGCTGCCCAAAAAAAGCATATTCAGTGAACAAACAACTCGCTGACAACATTTCACTTAGCTCTATTGCCAAGATAAGAGTTAGGGATCAAAAGCTTTTATAATAGGAAAACCAAGCTAACTCTGGTGAATCAGACATCCCTGTTACAGGTGAAACCTGAATTAACAAGTTTCTATGTCTGCTAGTGATGTGATTGGCCAGCTAAGGGGCCAGCGGTGGAATTCAACTTTTCACTTAATCTACTCAAATCAATAGCAACAGAAAATTACAATCTGGCAGCTCTCACAAGTGATCTTTACAAAGCAAATTGTCAGTCTCAGCCCAATTTCTACAGGGCAGAAGTACACATCTCAAACTAGCTTCATCAAGACTAATTCCTTAATCCAGAGAACCTAAACTACTCCTATCTAGTGTCATTATTCATACATGGCAAGCAAGAAAAACTGCATATGCAGTAAAAATTACCCCTTCTTTGTGAGGAATAAACATTGAGCATTCTGTTACTATGAGATACATTTAGTGCCATCTACTGGCAAAGTTATGTGAAGTTATTTTTAGAGGAACAAGACTAGCTGAGAGGAATAAGCCTTTAGTTTTGTTTGTCCTAATGTCTTAAATAGCAATTAAGCTGAAATGTAGATCTAATAAATAGATCCATGTGTTCATTTCTACATAGCAGTAAAAACACGTACAATCCTGACTAGATGGAATGCAGTTAAAAGTCCTCCTCCAGTTGTTGTTGGTGGTGATACCTCACAGCTGAGTGTGATTACCCCCAGGGGAGTGGTCCCTCCCCCAGTATAAGTAACTTGGTATTGAAAAGCCTAGGAAAAGTTTTTCAGACTAACTGCAAGCCCTCTGAACATGGAAGTCCTGCTAGTCACACAGGCAGTGGGAGATCCCTGAACAAAGAGTTCTGCTAGTCTTTATTCATGTGACTAGTCTTCACTTACTTGTGTAGTCCAATTAGTGTCAAGGGCACTACCTGAAGAATAAAGACTTCCTATGTATGTAAATGTATGAAGGATCAGGCCTTCTTATTCATATTCTTAATTAAAAATGGGCTGATTTTTAACATCTTTTTTTAATATTCTAAGGGACTGATCACATTGACTAAAAATACTCCCAGTGTGGGAAGATGCTGAACAAGTTCCCTTTACCCACTATCCTTTCTAACGCAGCTGTTATTTTAGGTATGCCCAAGAGAAATGGCTAATTATATCCAACTTTGTGATTGAGCCCAATGGCTACTTGGGCCTAAGATAATATGAATACATTTATTTTGTCTTATGCCTATTGAGTTCAGCCATTTCTTCATGTATAATGGAGAGAAAGCACTTCCTAACATTTTAGATATTGCAATTCTTAATAAAGCAAGCTTTCAAAATAATATACCAGTAGTTAATGGTATATGATCTCTCCTGTATCTGTTGGCATAATGCACACTAATACTAATGTACTCCTGAGTGCATTTCTTATTTGAGCTCAAATAACACTTGAGAATAAGCAACAAAAGATAATATAAACACAAAATGTCAGAGAATCAGGTTCACAGTTTCCTGTAAAAAGAAAAAAAACAAAAAAACAAAAGAGGAAGCCTCTTCATCTTGTGAATAAAATATTTATGAAAAAAATAAAGAGGAGCATTTGAATTCCAACTGGGCTCCCCAGGTGAGGAAGCTATCAGACTCTCCTGGGGCGAAATTAATGGTTGCAACCATTGCTGATAGTAAGTGTAAGATCACACTGACTAGGAACAGACTGATCCGTAAATCAATGGGGTTTCAAAAGATCATGCAGGGAAAGAAAAGTGGAGAGAAAGGGATTTACTATTTCAAATATTGTATTTTGTCTAAATAAAGTGGGAAGCAGGAATTATATAAATGCAACAGACATACCAGTCATAGCATTAAAGCAGTTGATTCAAGCTTTTCCTTCACAAAACACTATTATTTATAATAAGGAAGTGGTCCAGAACCAAAAGCTGTATCCTATCAAAGCCACCTTTTCCTTGTTGTTCAAAGAACGAGAGTGCTTTCAAGATTAATTAGGATAAGACCTCTCCACAGATCATTTTGCTATCTTCAGCCCTTTTGTAGTGTCTCCCTGTTTCAAAATACCTGGCCAACTTCTCAGCTAGTTTAAAATGATATAGCCATTTAATTCAATGAATTGAGGATCTAAGCTGACCAGTTTTATTTAACATTAACAGACACCAACAGAAGAAA
Organism: Alligator sinensis; assembly: GCF_000455745.1. Classification (NCBI taxonomy): domain Eukaryota; kingdom Metazoa; phylum Chordata; order Crocodylia; family Alligatoridae; genus Alligator; species Alligator sinensis. Next base: position 75,495 of record NW_005843305.1, read on the forward strand.
CAGATTATATGCCTTTGTATTGTATACCCTTTTCCTGCTGTGACACAAAATGAAACCACTAGAGTGGACTGTTTATTGTAGTTCTAATAAGGCTGTTTATATCCTCTACCCACCAAAGCTGTCCTAGCAGTCCTAAAGATGCAGCAAATTGCTTTTCCACAGTGCCTACCAAAGGCAGCAGTATTTTTTCTATGTCCT